>NW_008623755.1:20282-69125 GCF_000691845.1 Merops nubicus
CACAGCACTTTCATACTGCAGGTAGTATCTACACACAGTGCAACAACATGCAAATTAGGACTAAAAGGAGGCTGGATGGCTCTATAAAATGTATGGTAGAGATCTGACTTCTGCTGCTTCATTTTCAGCTAGTGTCAATGAAGTAGGCCAGCCAAACCAAAAAACTGTATTACATGTTTGCACTAAGTTGTTACTCTATATTCAGATTGACTCTCCATACAAAACCACAGACTATACAAATTATACAAAAGGCTATAAATATAACTATATAAATTATGCAAGTTATTATCTAAATTATTATCTAAATTATTTCTCTTCTAGCTAGTGTCTTTTAATTTTGTTCAGTGTACTCTGGTGTAATTCGGTTTTCCAGTAATGACAATAAGAGAAGACTTTGAGCAGGTTATTAATACCATATACAAACTCTTTACTCTGCTACATATTTGGAGAACACCAAATCATCTGTGGCCAGATTTCATCCTTTGTGATAGTCTGCTAAAAGCAAACGAGTTACATTGGGAGGGTGTTAGTCTTTGCCTTATGCCATTAGGATTCCAAGAGGCAACTTCTTACTCTCTGTAAAAAAGGATCAACGTTCACCTAACAGACTTTTTATGTGCTTTAAGACACATGACTTTGCTAGGACTGCAACGCAGAGAGAATGGAATCAGTATCTCATTTGCTGAGCCAGAACTTTCACAAAACAGTGAAAACTATATATTCTTTTTTCCTTTTGTATTACAAAATATATGACACCCCTATTAGTAAATTTCAAAAAATTTCCACACAGCTTTGAATTCTATTGTTTCTACTGAATTCTGGAAGCAAAAAGTAGAAGTCAGTTTTGCCAGTATTGATGTGTAAATCTCTCTCTATTTTTGCATGTATTTTGGTCTTTATAGGTGGAATTATCTTGTTCCTGAAAGCTTTGTAATTGCAAAGCGTTAATCTGAGATAGCTTGATGCATTTGAGCACTGAAGTTAAATGACAAGGTTATAATGTTGCAAAGCATTGTATTTATTTGTTTCAATCACATCAATTACTTGCCGTGATTGATAAGAACCACTGCATATCATTGGTAATAATTTATGGTTAGCATGAATACTTTCGGGTATGAAATACTGCCAGCCACAGCAACTCTATACCACCAAAACAATATAAATATAAAGGCAAGACATTTCTAGACACGTAATTTATCTGTGAGAAAAAAGGCTGTCAAGGAAGCCTAAACAAGAAAGTACCTCTAGAAAATCTGCTAAGTCTTCAACTACTTCACGTATATTTTTTCAGTAAGATTAATTGTCTCAAGAAAAAGACATCCACTGCAGAATGTTAATTAATTCACAATCAGTTAAACTCAGTTCATCTAACGAACACTAAAGTGATCTGAACCACAGTTCAGAATAACTGCAGAAACTTCTTTTTCTTCTACATCAAGAGCTGAGATAGACCACCCTATATTCAGATATGCAACTCAATCATTTTTGAATATATAATAACATCAGATGAGTGAATTATTCAAAAAAGAATGTTCTGCATTGCTACTTCTGAAAGCCTCATATATCACTGTCATTTGAAATTCTATTAGTTACACTATCATGTAAAAATATGTTTCTTGAGTCCTGTATGAGATGACTTACAACAAAAATTTATATGAATTTTTTTCTGGTTTATTCACCTTCAGCACTAAAAACCAGGTATGATTTCACTGAAATCATTGTTACATGACAGCAAAGCTGGTATGTCTTGAGCCTCAAGCACAATGTGCGCAGTTTTTCTATCGATACACATGTACATGCACATCATTCTCCAGTGTATGCTCACACTTGTATTCTGTGTGACTAAAATTTTGATTTATGACTATTTCAAGGTTTATAGAAACTTGTTTTTGCTGGAATTGATTTGCAGGCAGCTTCACAATTTGCATGCATATTTTGATCTGGACTAGCGTAAGGGGAAAGAGAAGATACCAATTTTGAAAACGTAACGAGATCATTTTCTCCATAGAAATATGAGTCTGATGAGGGTGCTTGCTTCTGGTCATTTCAGCTGAGGAAACTAAATCTGTCTTAGAAAACTATGTATTTAAAAACTTTAATATGTCCTGATACTTTAAACAGTCTAATCTCTTTACAGGGCCCTTCTCATAGAACTCAAATCCCATATGAGAGGCACCCTCTATGGGAAACCTGGATTGAGTACCTCCACACATACTGAAAACTGTTAATTGAAACAAAAAAATATGTTTAAAATCACTGATTCTTGAAGGCAGAGCTGTATCAAATCTCCTCAGTGTTCTGTGATAGTTTAATTTAGTTTGCTCTTTGGGACGCTGTTGAAGAAAGAATCGAGTCGAGACTCGGTTTTCTTCTCAATTTCTCCCATGTGCTATGTTCCTTGCATATTGTATTTATTCAAACAGATTGCTGAACAGAAAATTGGCAAATGTAGAAAAAAATACTACCTTGTTTTGGAGAGATGCACTTCTACATGTGGTGATATTTACAAAAATGCGCATAAGCCAATTCAAGGGAAACATGATGTGCAAAGCACTGGGTAAAAAAACCCCGAGAAAATATTTTCTAAAATTACATTCCATACAAAATGAAGCAACCAGGTTCTGAGCAAAACACTGAACTGAACATACCCTGAAATGATGAGGACACAAAAGAAAATCAAGGCACACAGTGGGACAATTCTGAAGACAACACTACAGTCTCAATATATCTCTTTTTCTTCTCCAGACTATCTGACTTGCTCTAGTAGCAGTAAGAATGCATCTACCACGTGCTCCTTTGGTGTCTGCTTAAAAATGACACAAGGAGATGAAAAGACCCTGTGGAGCTGGAGAAAGGACAAGAAATGAGGTAAATGTCCTGTGGGTCTGAAGAAATGCAAAGAGAAAACAGAAAAGAAAAATGTGCTGGGGGAAGCACATGGGTAAAACAGCAAGCATGCAAGATGGAAGAAGGAGACAAAAAGATAGGTCTAAAAATATCAGGATAGGAAAACAGAGGCATAATAACAAGACAGAACAAGTTCAGACAGAACAGAACTGAGTCGCTTACAGGGCTGAAAGTGAGGCAAATCAGATCAAAAGAGAACAGGCAGCAGGGAGGGAAAGCAGTGAGGAGATCTGCAGTGTGTGAACACCGTGGCTGGAAAACACAGGCTCTTGGGACTGATGAAGGACACTTCTGTAGAGCAAAGGCAAACATTTTTCTCAGGAATATGACAGTTCAGTACTTGAATATATGAACCTCCTGCCTTTCACTACCTCACCATCACCACTAATTGCTTAGTGGGGATATGCTACATGGAAAAGCCGGAATGTAGGGGGTGTTTCTCAAGAGATAAATCATCTCCTCTTCTTTGAGAGTCTCCCACAGTGATACAAAGACACCTTTAATGGTATCTCTGGGTGCCAGGCTGTCCAGGGATTTTTTTTCCTGTTCAAGCTTTTTCTTTGTCACTAGTATTCAATTCTTTATTTAGTCTCTTTTAGAGCTTTTGTAAGAAAATGACTGCTTGTCTGTCTTGACTTTGCGTATTTACCTGCCTGTAGGCTGAGCTATGAACAGCCTTTCCAGCTACTTTTAAAATCTATGTGGTTAAATGCTCTTGTATTGCAATCACACCTTTATGACTGAGGCAGCCAACGTGGCCAGGACTCCATCCCTCCAAAGCATTCTCTAGAAACCCTCTTTAAACTCTTCAGATGATTTAAAATCCGACACTTAGATTTCCTTCCTTTCAACAATCGGTTCTGCACTGGAGCGTGAACTCCAGCATCTTCAATAAACGATACTTATGACAAGACAGCATGAAAAGAATATCTTGTCCATGGGAGTAAGTTCCACAAGTATCACTATAGCTAAATTTTGCCTTTAGTTTTAAAAATCCTTTTTGGTCATGCGCTACTCATCTCCCTTATCTCTATGTTTTCTTTGGTGCTATTGGTCCTGTAGCTGGCTTATATTGTTCTTCCTTCTCTTCCACTGCCTTGTTATAAAACTGAGCAGAGTATCACCTCTCTAGGCAGTTTCCAACAATTGAGCTCACAGCTAGTTATCCACTCAAGCACTTCCCCGTAGGAAGCCATGATGCTGCTCGAGCCAGCTAGGCCTGCCTTCACTCATTTTCTCTTATTGTACCATACTTCTGTATTAGTCTCTGTTGTGGCCATTTTATGATGTTATAGTTCCTTTGACAGGGGTAGCATGAATTAGACTCCTGTAGCAAATAAAAGACCTCTTCATGATGAACCACTTAAAAGGTCATGATAAGAGAACTATTCATTTAGTAAAAGGGACTACTTCAGAGTGATGTCAAAGAAGCTATAATAAAGTGATGCATACCTCACACCAAACTCGGCTCTCCAGGGAACATCTTAATCTGGTGCTATATTTGCAGGCAATAAATAGAATTAAAAAGGTTAAATTTGTGCAGGTGGTTGACTGCCTTCAGTGAAACATTAATTTATTGCCCGAGACCCCAGGCTAACAACCTTTCATGCTCAAATATCCTAAAAGACTTGTCCTTACTTAAAAAGAACACAAAAACTGGATTTTAAAGGGACACATTAATATTTCCCTAAAAAGTGGGCCCAACTGTTTGATCTGTTAAGTCAGTCACACTATCAGCGTTCCTCAGAGCATGAGACTGGAGCTTGGTTTAAAGCATGATGTGTAACAAAGACAACTTTGCAAAGATGTGCTTAAAACATTTCTCTGGGACCGTTACATAAAGGTCCAGTCTTTGCCACCTATTTCAAGGTATTTCAACTCTGTCTATGTAGGCATTTTAAAAGATCTTTCATTCTATCTGTACCAAAGCAAATGCTAACTCATTTTGCAGGAATTCACTTATTCAACACTCCTCCTTTCAACACTGTTGAGAGATGCAAATGCCAGCAGATTTATCCGCTTTCCTGACTGACCTATTGGCCTAGTCAGAGAAGAGACAGCCAGCCAATTTTTCTTTGATCAAGGAGCCAGGAATGCAGCCAATGCCTCTTCTGAGAAAGATGGGACGGGTTCCTCATGCATAATGTAGATGGGAGATACCCCTCCCATACAATGAGCTACAAGAAGAGAACCGTGACACAGGATGGTTAAAAAGTTTAAAAAACACACAGACCTTTTTAATCTTTGGGCATTTGCTCTGGAACAAAGTTTTCAATTACAGGATTATGTATTACTTCTTAAAAGCCAGAGCAGTGCCAACTGTCCCCATTTGTATCTGCTCTCAAGGCAGATTCAATTACGTTGTTGCAGTAGTGTTTCTAGTGAAAGGAAGCTCTGCCTTAGCATTTTTAAGTAATGACGTGGGTTAGGCTGACCCTTTTCCTTCAGGCTAAGTAGTTCTATATTACTAGAAAGACACAGGCTTTCTGTCAAGGTTACTTATCCCTGCTTCAGTGAAGAAGTAGCAAATTCCAGATTCCAGTGATAAAAGAGCCAGCTTGATACTTCCCTGCTTTACTTCTCTGGGTTTTTTTATGTTCTTTGTGGAAGTGACTAGTAAAGTGGTGGTGGGTTGCTTCATTTGGTTCTTTCAAATCTGTTCTCACCATTTTCCCTTGTAGACTGTTGTTACCACATCTTTTGTTCTATTTAAAAAATAATTAACTACTACTTTCATTCTCCACGTTAAATATTTCCCAGAGAACCATCTTCTACTCTGATTGTGCAGTCAAAGAACACACCAGAACACTTGTTAAATTGCATCAGATATTAGTTCTTGTTAAGGAATGGCAAACCTGGGTTTTGTTTCCTACTTTTTTTAGTATCTTCACATGAGATCACCATTAATGGTGCACATAACAATAGCTACTGGCAAAATTTCTTCATTACTGCCACACATCTTCCTTCCATTACCTCCATGCAACATGGTTTTGGTTCCTCTTGTGTTAATTGTCTGATAAAATGCTGTATGGATTGCCTCCTCTTTGACACTGTGCTTTCCCCAAGACACTAAAAGGGCACTGGCAACTATGCCATTCATCAACTTCAGCTCCTGCCTTGACAAAGCAAAGAAAGGCAAGTTCAAATCTGAGAACAGTTTCAGCAGAATAGAAGAACTGTTTGTATTTTATTATTAACTGTCTGTTTCTGTGGTGGCTGGTACCAAACATATCAAAAGTATAGGTCACAGACATTTCTGCATAACTGCTAGTGCAGATGATATTGCTTGTATCACTATGGCTCCTCTGACAATTAGTTTTGTTGTGATGGTAGATCTTTCCTCCCTGTCTTTCAACATTGCAAAATATTTTTGATTGTACTTACAGATTTCCCCATCTGAGAACTCACTAGTTTCCCTATTTCCACCCAGAAACATCAGTTCCAAGTATTTCATTAATGCCCTGTTCTGATAATCTGTGCAAACAAGATGTACAAGGTAGTGCATCGCACTTACAAGAGGATTGCATTTCATGGTGGTTGCCAGGCACATAGACAATGAAAAGTTATGGTTTTCAAGCTGTTGTAGGGCACCTTTTACTACGAAATAAAACCTCAGGTTGCTATCTGAAGTATTATCTCAAAAAAAAAAATAAAAATAAAAATAAAAAATATACATAAAGTGCCTATCACCATATTGATAAACATCCTTTGGAACCACTCTGACAGCACAGGTGAGAACTGAACTCCGCCTGTCAGAATCTCAGCAGTTCTGCTTCCAAACAATTAAAAAAAAAAGCCAAAAGACTTTGCTGCCAGCCTGCCTGGCTGGTGTTTAATACTACTACTCCATCAGTACAGCTGCATCAGCGAGTATACTTTGAAAAGGTTTTTCTAATAACCTCCAATAAAAGCTGCAGTAAACGTTCTCAAAATCTTTCACATCAGTCATCAGCTAAGCAAGTGTCAATAACACTACATATTCTCTCATACATAAAATGTTTCCATGAGCCATCTTCACTACATGAAGTTAAGGAATCTTCTGATCTTTTACCACTACTGCATGGGCTACGAGTCAATTTTCAAAACCTTCTGACAGGTCACTTGCATATTTTCTGAGCTTCTATTCTGATCCCAAAATGTTTGTGAGAAAGCTAGTGATTTCAGCCAAATAAAAAGGAAAAAAGTTTGCTAAACAAACCAGATTCTGTGATTTGTTACACAGAACATTCTTTTTGCAATGTTTTGTTTTGTTTTGTTTTTCTGCTAAGCATGCTTCATTTCAAATGTATTTATAACTGAATATACTAAGTTGCACGGGATGATGAAAGTGATCTTCAGATGGAGTTTTTTGTTTCAAGAGCCCCTGCCACAATAACCATAACTACTTTTTCTAAAAAACTCTACCTATGAACTTTATGCAGGAATTGTGGCTTTTGGATGAAACTTTTATAAGCAGAAACGTTAAATTGTACATAAATTCTCTGCTACCCTCATAACAGTTAGAAAAGGAACATACTTAAAGAAACAAGTGAAGGTTCTGGTGGCGTTTGCTAGAAAAGATTAACAAGCTCAACAGTCACTCTGTGAGAACCAAATTCAAGTATTTTTGTGAAACCAAACATAAATGTTTCAGATCATATTTTGAAGCAAATCATCGAGATTCACATTTTGGCAGGTAATCTGACAAAGAAAACTTGAAAGGAAAAACTTCTTGACACAAGAAAACCTCACCTAGGGATGCCTATCCTTAACTTCAGGCCTTGCAAATCGAGGTACACATAAAAACAATTTACTGCTTGATCCCCTTAACTACTCCCACTTGTGATGTGAATGTACCTGAAAAAAGATGGCTACAGGAAACTTAGATCTCTGATGAAAATATTTTATAGTTCTCTGTAAACTTCGGTTAGTTCATTAATGTTTGATTTGTATCCAGAAACAAACAAGTAGTGAATTTAAATACCTACTCTACTATTAAGTTGACACATATGCTCACAGGAGTTCACTCATATATGAACAAGTGACAACTGGAGATTCAGCACAATGAAACCCTAAAGATTTATTTGTTCATGGAGATGAAATAAGTAGCCAGAAACCCATGGGGATAGGTGACAACTTCAACAGATTATTCTATGTTGAAGCTTCTTGCAGGGCAACAATAATACCAGCGTTCACTCATGGCCATATTTGGCACCATTTTCAATGCTTCTTCTGCATAAAATATATGTGGGGAAAAGAATTCTAAAATTTCTAATGATGGATGCATTAAGGTGTCAGATGAAGTCCATGAGATGCATAGCTCTAGCATGATTCTTAAAGGTCATCTCTGGTGCTTATCTACACCTTTAGGCATTCAAATATCTCTGTAAATCTCACACAGAACTCCTTGGCAGTTGCTACCCTGACCCTTTCCACACACGTTAAAGCCATCAGAATCAAAACATAAAGAAATCCAAGTGATTTTACACACACACCTGGTGTAGAGTGCTTATATTCTTCTCACATACTTAAGTGAAGCAAATTCCCACAATATAACCACTTATTTGACATTCCATTAATCTTCCTTGTAATTCAATGGGCAGAATTAAATGATTAAACCTAAAGTGATTATGTACGTAATGAGTAAAAACAGATCAATCCTTTTTTTAATTTCAGTAGTGGGAGTTATAAAAATGTTTAGGCACCTTTAATATGAGGAACTACGTAGTAAAATTCACATTTGTGTCCTTTTAAAAATAATAATGGGACTTTAATCAAATTAAGCTTCTTAGATTTCTAAGTAAGCAGTGGCTATTTTTTATAATCCACTGGCTAGATTCTCAGTTACTGTACTGTTTTCTAACTATCTGGACTCTATTGATCTATGTCCATTTTGAGTATCTATATCCTCATTTAAAATATTTTATTTTGTCTTTTTTTTTAAAATGTTTTGTCACTAGATATCGACAACAGCCCAGATACTCTAGGAGAAGAGCTATTCCTGTTTCGCCTCCATCTTGACCATCAAGTTCCCTGAAAACTTCCTTCCCTTACCGAAATTTATCACCAACTGAGCAAAGTCATTACAGAATCTCTGTTACTAATAATGGTGCAACAGTTTGAATGACCTTTGCTCAATTCCTTTTAATTACATTTTACTCATAAGTTCAATATGTTCCATATAGAAGCTAGTATTAAAAAACATACACAGAAATACCCACGGTGATCCAGGCTTCTTTCCAAGATAAGAACCATGTATCAGACTAATAGAAGCAGCAAAGCTTTGTACATGGCAAGGAGAAAGGATAGGACTCATACCAAACCTACCCTTGCACAGGGTGTATATTTATTCTCCATGTGGTTCTGTGGCCTGAGACTGACTGGTGTAACTGGTTCAGCACTTTCTCAAAGTCTGGGTCTTCTCTGATGGAACTGAATAACAAAATTTCATAGACCTCAGTGGTAAAGGAGCATGCTATCCTCAGAAACATAAAGAGCCACTTCAGGCATCTATTTCATGGGCAGACCTCAGCTTGCTATTAAACAAATAATTGTTTCATAAGCCTGTGGAGTGACCTTACCATGCCCCATTCCCATTCCAGATAATATTAAATGAGCACAAACTTATATGGATTACATGTAAATGCTTTGGGGGTGGGATTAAATGTGACCCTAGGAATTAGTACTTGTTAAAAAGGGGATCATTCCTTCTTCTCTGTTTCAATATTAAGCAATGACAATCAGTAACAGCAGCGTGCCCTATAAGCACCACAGCACCACTGCTGCAATATAGGATACACAGAGGTCTCTATAGCCTACTGCTGTTTTATATATGTGTACAACCTAAATGATTAATTGCATATTCATTTAGTGGGTTAGGCACTTTAAAAGTCTATTAAGAACTTCATTAGATATGTCTTCTTTTAGCTCAACTTTTATTTTTGTCCAAAAGTAGGTCAGTGGTACCTGACAGCTAAGATATATATAACTACATGCTACTGAGTTCTTTCTGTTAGCAGCCACTAACACCAGCCAGTATTTAGGCTGCAGGTAAAGTTAGGCAGCTAATGATCTGCTTTGATAGAAGAAATTTTAACTTTCTCATCACCCATTCCAGTTATTAACTGATGGGGCCTCCTACAGAAGTCTGCTCTCTTTACATATGTATTATTCTGGTGGAGCTGATCTAACAGGACTCACACCCAGGAGCTTCTTACTATTTTTATCTAGGAGAACCTGCATTTTGCAGTACTCCCAAGCAGACCCTTTTAAATTTCTATTTGCATTTCTGGCATAGCTCCTACCTGGATGAATCTCAATTAGACTGGTTTTAGCTGTAAAATGTAACACTAAAATTCTCCACTCTTCCCATTGTGGCCACTGCATCTAATCTGACCACAGAGCTTCTCCAGGAATTACCCTTCTGGTGACTGTAAATCTGGAATACAAATATGAGATAAAGACATTGCAATGCTTCCTAAAGCAAGACCGTATCTAGCAAGGCTATCCATTTTATTCCACATTAATAACAACACATTTACTTCTCTAACATCTTCTCAAAGATTTTTATCACACACAAGAGTGCTGCATTGTATTCCATAAATACATTTTAAGAAATAAAGTGGTTTGAGTGTAGAGTGCTCTATCCACAGTGTTTTAGCAGTAAGATACAGGTTATCAGATGAGTCCTTGTCTAATTAAATTAACGTGCAATTAATTGTGAGTAATAAATTGGGGGTGCAAACTTACTAAACCAACTTTCCTTAAAAAAAATAATTATTTTTTTTTTTAAATGCCTGGAACTTTACATTCTTCAGTTGACTTTTCACGTGTAACTTCATTTTACTACAAATAAATATTTGCTAATAATAGAAACAAAGGCCAGCTAAAAACAACTTATCATAATTTGCAAGTACAAATGTTCTATCAATACAGCAAATTACAGTACTTTTCAGTAGGACAGGCATCAATAAACTTAAGAATGGTCATTACAGAATATTAGCTTTAAATTTAGTTTTTCATTTATAGCTGAAGGCAAAAAATGTTTAGTTCATGATCTTCTGACTGACTTCTTTCTGAAAATTTTTTATTACACCTATTTACCTGATTTTCACAATCATGATGTGGTTTTTCTCCATGCTGTATTAAATTTGGCTTAATATGCATTTCTCTAACATGCTGTTGCAAAAGGTGAGCTTGGCGTAGCAGAGAAACTGGAATATTACAACCCTGTCTGTTAATGCAGAAGAGATGCTCAACATTCTGATCGTACTTGATGCAACTTAAACAGGTTTTGCAATCAATAGGAAAAAGGAATTTGTTAAGTCTCAGAGATGTGCGTAAATAGACTCTCTGTTATTGGATTATCCTCTGCACTACTCTGAAAGAGAGTAGGGGACGGTAATACTAAGCAGTATGAGATGCAGTACCCAAAATATCAATGCTTGATGCAAAAATGATAGAAAAATCTGACTGAGCAGCAGCCATGGTTTCACCTCACGACAGACTGAGCTACCCCTAAAGCACACAAAAGATACTGGTTTAACCAGCTTACAGAAAGTGTTCAAGAGTGACAACTCTACAAGCTTTCTAGCAATTTATTTTAGTTTTCAAACTATCTTTAGAATTAGGAAGGTTTCTGTTCATTCTAACCTTGGAACTTCTTGTCTACCAGTTAAAACCATTCCTCCTCCTACAGTAAGACAATATATATATAAAAAAAATCATCTTAATATTCACAAGAGGCTTTTACATATTTGAAGACATCCAGCCTTCCACATTTGAAGACATATTTGAAGGCTAAGGAAACCAAGTTCTTCCTTAATCTAAATAAAGTTTTCACATGTTGTACCAAAACCACTAGCTTCAACACTGAAGTGTGATATTTCCTTTTTTTCCCCTAAACATTAAGTTATTATTTTTATTTGTCCAATTTGTGACTTGCCCTATATCCCCATATCTTTTGTATTCATATACTCTATTCCTAAATGTAACAGCTTACCTTTGTAGCTATTGAATTATAACCTGCGTATTCCAATCACCTCTCCAATTTGGTTTGATAGCTTTCAATTCTAACCTTGTCCCAAGGCTGTCAGTAACCCAGTTTGATAGAATCTGCTAATTTTTAAAAAATTACTCCCTGTTCTATTATCCAAATCATTAAGGAAAATGTTCAATACCGCTGGTCTCTGGTCAAAGCCCTATGAACCATAAATCCATCTTTTTTGACAGTGACCTATTTATTTGCCAGCATTCACTCCAAGCACAGAAGTACAATCTGCTTTTATTTATGCTGGCCCCATTTAGACCAGGTTTCCTCAGCTCCCTGACAGCAATGCCACGGCCACCCCTTATCTACTTACCAGGCTTTTTGTACAATTACAAAGATAAATTAGACCGATTTGTTATAAATTGAACTTTACAGATGGATGTTTGCAGTTACCTAATACTTTGTTAACATCTAGGCACTTTCAAGTAGTTTAACTCCTCCCCAAAAAATTAATCTTTGTCCCTTTCTCTACCAAAATTACCCAGACCTCCTGTTTGGTCTCTTTTGGGGGAAGATCACTGTTTGACCTTTTCAGTTTTATGGGTCTTGATTACCTTCCATATGTCTTCACAGATAACAAATAATCACAGATAACAAATAATCACACTTACATTACCTCAGCTACTTCCCTACAGCAATTTTTATCAGGGCTTGGAGAGCAATTCTAACCTTTTATTTCACTATGTTAAGCAAAGTTCTTACCCATTTGTTGCTGTGTTAAATGCATTAACCACCAGGTCACAGCCAGCCTTGCTTTTGAACACTGGAGCAAGAGACAACACTTCAGCCTTCACTGTTACTAGCAGTTTCTTCTCTCTCTGAGATAAGGATTGAATTTTTCTTCATTTTTCCTTTCATTATTCTTCAAGTATTTTCTAACGACTCTTTACCTTCATTCAGCCACCCCTGGTGCTAGGTCCTGTGTGTCCTGGCTGTGCCATAACTACACGGTGGCACAATGTCTGAGTGAACAACAGTTCTCTTGCTCCTCCTCCTCTCTTGTACTTTCAATGTGCACTGCAGGCCATGGTGCCAGTCAGGAAGCTGGGGTGCTCTACTGAGCATCTTCCACACTGCCCAGAGGTTCACCATCTGCAGTGACATTCATATGTAGCTTTCACATCCCAGGCTATGGTATTTAACTAATTTTCTCTACTTGCCCCCATTATTCTATTTCTGTACAAAGTCTGGCATAAGACATTCGTTTGTTTCTTTGGGTCATACATTTTTCCAGACTCCAGCAAGACCCATGCAAGAACAAACAAAAGAGATGATATATAAAATCAGGGAACAGTTTAATTTCTAGTTACTGTTCCAATAAACTGCAAAGAAAAGAACAAGGGTGTGAAACAGAATCAGTTATTGCTCTACAACTACAGGTCAGTCAGGCAGCTTATAGCAACTGTGCTGCACGTGCTGTAGCTCAGCTAAGCACTCGTGCATCAGGATTCAGAGGAAGTTAAATATTTAACTGAATCACATGGTCGAGTGTTTTATTAATTTCAGCTGGAACCCTATGTGAATACAGGATGCATTTTTCAGCGTCATTTAAGAGCCAGATGTAAAACAGAAATCAGGTTTACAAAGTGTATCACAGGCAAAATTTTGGCTGCAACCCAATACTGCAGCCCTGGGGGAAAAAGAATCACTGGAAAAAACTCAGTTATTGACTACTCCTAGAGGTGTCTTTTTTACATTACAATTCTTCACACACAGGATGGAAAAAAAAAATCAAATCAGAGTTTTGAAACAGGTGTTAAATTGCTCTGCTATCACACATAAAATACAGTTGATATCTCCAACAAGCTGAACTCTTTGCTCTTCTCTACTGAACATCCTCAGACCACTGCTCAGTGCCCCTTCCCATACACTGGCAACCATCGCTGTCCTTTCCAATGGGACAAGGACTTCAGGGCCTCCTGCTGTGGCTCACACTCAGCTGCACAGCAAGGTCCTCATCTGGGGGCCACGGTGGGAAGCAGCTCATGCAATGATCAGTCTGGGCACCAGAAATGTGATTCACATACGCCTCCTCCAGCCTGTTGTGAATTTAGCTCTCCCTGCTTTCAAAGGAAACCTCAGGAGAGCTTCATGAGTCACTTCAGGGACAGTTCAAAGATTCAAGTAATTCTAAACTGGACTCATAGGGATGTCTTTTTGTGCAAAATACATTGAAGCCAGGAAACTTATAATAATAAATGGAAGACGTTATATTAATAAATAACAAAATCTTGTTTTGTCAGTCCTTAGCAGAGAAGAACTTAGTCTGTTCTTGAAGAGGTGCTTTTTAGCATAATGAGTAACAGTATTGTACCTCGCTGTTAAAGTACACACATAGAACCTCAATGTGTCAATGCTTTGTGCAGCTCTGGCCCTCATGGCTCTGCTTTTGTTTTTTTTTCTACTGATTTCAAAGTATGGCAACTATTGGGAAAAAAAAAATCACAGACCTTTTTAGGTAGATATGTTCTGTCTTGTATAAAATATAATGAAGTCAGATTTAAATACATATAACCTAGGGGTTATACAGTCTGAGTTTTTCTAAATGTGCTATGCTCTGATAATACCTGACATTTAGAGAAACATCTCTCACAATTATGCAATAAAATTGATAACTTTCCAGAATTAAATACACTCAGAGTGTGAAGTTTTATACAAAGAGCTGAAAGTGGAGTGGAAAAAAATACTCTAAGAACAGAATAAGGTCTATAGGGTTTGCCCATATTTGATTTTTTTTATTTTACACTGAGAAAAAAAAATCTACATCTGATTTAAAATTAAAAGATCCTTCAAACTTAAAAAAGTAAAGCAGGTATCTTGACTACTTATTCTTCATTATGAGGAACAATTTCAGTTCAAAAAGTTGCCTTATATAATATTTGCCTGTAGCTACAGTTTCCTGGTACTTCTTAAAACATTGCTTTACATGCTGAGATCTGGCAGACCCTGAATGTTAGTATTTTCATTGGCCTTTTTTTCAGTATGGTGGCCTTTCAGCAAAATGCACTGGATTTGCTTTTCTTTATTGAAGGCTTCAAGAAAAACAGTTCTGCCATTTCTGAGAAAAGAATCTAGGAAACTCTTACTGAAGTGGAGAAGCAGGAGAGACAACGGCCTGTGGCACAGCAGCAGATGACTTCTCACAGCACCAGCAACACTGGTTCCTTGGGGTTAGCTGAACCCCTCTTAAAAGCCTGCACATGCCTGTGAGCCAGTGGCTCTGAGCGTGACAAAATGAGATCCCAGATTTGCCTGTGTTGGCATAAGAAACTCATCCTTTTTTCCACGGAGAAAAGAAGGAACTGCATTTACAAACCCCCTTCTCAAAGAAAGGATAATGTGGAGAGAGGAGGGCTCCCCACATGTGTATGTATACACATACACTCATATCATCACATTTTCTGCAGTCCCTTACCAGACACAATCTTCTACAGATGGGTTAGACTACCTTCTCTAAAATGATTTCATTTATTTTTAAAAGCTTCCATTTTATTTTGGGCATCTCTAAAACTAATGATATAAACACTTACCAAAAAAAAAAAGAAAAAAAAAAAAGAAAAATGAGGAAACTGAATATGCATATATATATATTTAATGCTCCATCTTCTAAGAGTGAAACATTAGTAGTTGCAGAGAAATTGAAATTGATGCTTCATCTTTGATGACACCATACTCACTAAATCAACCATTATATGAAACAGCCTCTGCATATTCTTCTGATCTTAGGAAATCAAAGAGAAAGATGTGGAATTGCCACAGGTACTCACAGTAATACAGAATATTACTTAAGGATTTTTATTCTTATAATCTACCAGAAAATGTAAAGGAAGCAAAAATTTCTTAAAGCAAAATAAGCAATTTTAAAATAATCTTACTACATTCAGAGTGTTTTTTAAAAGCATTCCTGTGTTTGTTATTCTGTATTGCACTTTTTAAATATTCCCTTTTAAGTATCTTACACCAGTTTGTGGTTACAGTGAGAGACAGAATGGGATTCTGGCATCACTTCATTATATGAAGTAAATCTGAAAATTATTCAAGCCTGTAGAAAATAAAGCTATATTCACAAAATATTCTAAGTACATTGTAATTTAGGGCTGGATTACTAAAACCACTTTACCTCATTAAAATGAGTATAAATTGCTCCTATTCAGATGTGGTATCAGTCTTTATTTAATCTATGACAAAGGAGAACACAACCTGTTAAAAATTGTTAAAAACTGTTAAAAATTAGCCCCAGAAGCTCTAATGTTACATTTTCAGCCAACATTTTGTGTCATTCATTTATTCTGTTAAAAGTTCAGGTTACAGCAGCCTTATTCATATTTGATAGTATCTTAATTAACTACTAATTCTCCTTATTTAGCTGTCATTACCAGAGAATAAACATACTCCTCAAGATAAACAGAATGGGGAAGTAGCATTGACCATTTACAGCACATTTTTTCTCTCCCAAGTGTTTTCTTCATAAATTACAGTGTAATTTTACAGACCTGTGCCCTTCTGTATTCATGAAAGCCACTTTCAATTATTTTAGTTAGACTGTGAGTGTAATTTAAGGATTGGAAGTAAAGATACACTGTACCAACTGGTTATTTGTGATCTGAGGTTGTACTAACGAGTTAGAAATGTCACTCCTTCACAGGTGTTCAACAGAACTGGCAAAGGTATCTAGTTTCTGGTACTTTAGAGAACTAAACAGACTTCAGATATTAGACTGTCTGTGACAGATACAAATACAGAAAACAGTATCATACTTTCCTATTTTTAAGGCTAAAAGTGACCATTATAATAATATATTCTGAGCTCTTGCCAACCTCGTGCTAATGGCAGACATTACTCTGAGTTACACATCATGCCCCTAACTTCTGTATGAGTTGAACATCCCCTTAAAGAAACCATGAAGTCACTTTCATAATCTAGAGCAAACCCATCTTCTTTCTATAGCCAGGGTTAAGGCATCAATGAATCCTGTCTCACTTAGGCAATCACTAAAATAGAGCAAATATGTTCACATTTCTATTTCTTTTCAATCCTCCCTAGGATCTCCTTTCCTCTGAGTTAAAATAATTTCTTCACGATCTGATTAAGCTTTACTAATATCTAAACACATGCTTCAAAGTGTGAGGAGTGAGTAGGACTTTTAAAAATTAAATTATGCCCATTTTTAGTCACTCACTAACACATTTTCTGCTAACACTCAAATGCCTCAGTTGAGGAGGAAAATTATACTTGTGACTGTCTGTTGTAACTTCATATTCAGCTTTCTGTCTGCCAGGTGATGACTGAGGGGTGGAAGAATTTTAATTCCTCTTTCTTCACTCTCTGAACCAAAGCTCACAAAAGTAGAAGAAGAGACACTTCTCCCTGCCCTAACCACCTGAGTGGGGGCCAGGATGGAGCATGTTCACTCTCAAAGCAACCCAGTATTTTTCTTTGCCTCTCTGCTGCCTCGCTGTATGTTAACATGGAGCCTTTCTTGGATTTAAGGAAAACAACTGTACTGATAAAAAGAAAATTAAATGACAAATAAATGAATAAAGTATTCCTTAACTTCCTGAGAGACACTTCCAGACACTGCAGTGTTGCAATTCTGTATCTCTTCACCAACTGGTCACTCCAGGCTTTGCCATAGGCTTTGAGGATGAATCCTGGACAGGACCCACAGCCCATCTGCATCCCCACAGCACCACACTGTGTGCGGCCAGATGTGTGGTGGCACATCTTGCCTGAAATCTCATTGGTGATCAGAATCATCAAAAAATAATGTAGTTAAGGTCATTCTGTTTTCTAGATATTCTTTCAAAGTCTTCAGGAAATCACAAGAAGAGACACTAAAGGCAGTCTTCTCTATTGCCTTGTCCACTCACATAAGTATTGTGGTTAGAACAAAGCATGTGTCCAGATGATAACCCCAAGGTGCTGCAGTCTGATTGCCTTATTTTAAGTTCTATTAAAATACATGACATGGAAATTACATTAAATGATTACATATTTTGGAGTCTGTATTTTTTCTGCACCATATCCTTTTTACTTCTATGCTCTACAGTTGCATTGTTTATTATACTTATCATGGTTTCTCATGTTTAGGTTCCCTTCTTTTCGTTCAAGTTTTGCCTCTTTTTTCCTTAGTAACTGTCCACAGAAAGCTGACATTATTTGCACCTCTTCCTTTTTTGATTTTTCTTTCTTCCTAACTCCTTCCTTCCCTTCTCCCTTCTTTAGCAGTTTCTAGAGAAGGTAGATTGCTTCTGCGCTTAAATACAGACCTGCTGAGAGGGAAAAACAATTTCCAGAAATTTCTGAGCTTTCTCAGCCTCCCTTCTGAACAAATCTGTGGATAACACGTTTCAGACTTGGGTGCTCTGTTTTGCTCCCAGTAACCAGGCCACTGTTTTGCAGGAAAAGAGAGGAACTGTATCCTTGTATCTTTAACTTGCCATCTTATCACCTAGATGATCTCACACAATTTTTTGCCAATGTAGGAACTGTAAGAAAATTAACCAGGATACAGCAATGTGGGTGAAGAATGAAAATTTCCATCTGTATTAGAATTGCCTATAACCTTGTTAGAAATGGGATTTCCTGGCAGGAAACAGACATAAATCTCTATGCTTGTAAGGCCACACAAATGAAAACACTCTATTAAAGACGAAGGATAGCTCTATACAACTTTCACCTTTAGTTTAGGCCCTTTAATAAGACCAAATCCCAGCAATGGGAGGAGGTTTAGCAATTACAAAATGAAGCAAAATAACATTTGGATTAGCTGATTATTCAGAATTCCCCCATTGGTTTTCTCTTTTTACAAGTCCTACAATCAATAAAATTTTTAATCGCTATCTAGTTTTACCCTGACAAACACTCTTGGCTCACTAAAATTTGCCTGCCCGATTGTAGATTAAAGAAGTGAGGATTAATGTTTTTTCTTAAATTTCTAATTATTATTTCCCAGCTTTTAATTTTGCTCACATCACAAGAACATTTTGAGACACCAGGGCACTCATGCTGTCCCTGAGTCTCTCAATACCTCTAGCAATCTTACTCTGAGTAAGTCTGCTTTTCCAGCTCATTTATTTAATGTCATTTTCACTCCAGTTCTCATTCCACTAGTTTCAGAAGAGTTTCTTAGGAACCACAAGGTGATTATAGACTACAAAGTCAAGATCACCAGCTGAAGAAGAGATGAAAATAAAAGTCACTTTTTTAAGCAGAAAGTCAGTGTAGTCAAACAGTATCTGCTTAATATATTCAAATTTTCTCAAAACTTTACATAGGTCTCTTGGGCTAATAACTAACTTCGAAATCTGAATTAAATTTAGTTTTGCAATTTGCATTATCAACTACTACCCTTTTAATACACACACAATATTGCTGAGGAAAATATTTAGACTGAATTATGTATCTTTCCTGTGCCAGTGAACAAAGCAACAGTCTATTTTTTAAGCTAAAATAGCAGGAAGTTGTTAATTACAGATATACCATCTTTAGCTTATTGTAAGGCAAGTAAAGACATCACAGAATCATAGAATTGTTTGCCTTGGAAAAGACCTTTAAGATCATCAAGTCCAAACATTAACCCAGTACTGGCAGGTCACCACTGAACTGTGTCCCTTAGTGTCACATCTAAACATCTTCCACCACCAGCTGCTCCACCACTTCCTTGGGCAACCTGTTCCAATGCTTTACTGCCCTTTCCGGGAAGGAATTTTTCCTAGTGTCCAAACTAAACCTCCTCTGGTGCAAGCTGAGGCCATTTCCTCTTGCTCTATCACTTGTTACTTGGGAGGAGAGATCAATTCCCACCTCAGCTGTTCCTCGTAAGACTTGTTCTCTAAACTCCTCACTAGCTTCATTGCCCTTCTTTGGACATGCTCCAGCACCTCAATGTCCTTCTTGTAGTGAGAGGCCCAAAACCGAACCCAGTATTCAAGGTATGACCACACCAGTGCTGAGTACAGGGGGACCATCACTTACCTACTCTTGCTGGTCACACTTTCTGATACAAGCCACGATGTTATTGGCCTTCTTGGCCCTCTGGACATACTGCCAATCATATTCAGCCTATAAAATCATTTTCACAGAAAACTTCTACTTTTTCCTTATTCATGAAGTGGATTTACAGTACACAGGTAGTATTTCGTAGGGTCTTTTTCTGTATTGTTTCACACAGATGCCAATGCAACTCTCAAAATTAGGGTTCCTGGACACGGAAACATCCAAGAATGTGCCTTAACACATGCAGTGTGCAAACTCGAGCCAAAAATCTCTGTATGGATGAGATGCTTTCTGTTAGAAGGTGCCAAGATTTAAAGATTAGAAGTTCCTAACAGAAGACCTGGAGCTTGACACAAACAGAAGCATATAATAGAGCCTGACAGGCAGCAGCCATCCTCTGTAGTGACCAAGCCCTAGTTTAGGGACACTGTAACACGAGCAATGTGCAGAGGCCCCCAGAGGCACTGGTGGTGAGGCTGGAGGCCACAAGAGGAGGCCAGTTCTCGCTCTGCTCTGCCCCTGCCAGCCATGCAGGAATGGGCATGGCCCAGATTCCAGCAACCGATACTGTCTGCAAGAAAAGACCTACCTCTGTTAAAGGCATCCTAGGCATGATGATTCCCTGCAGGAGGTAATAAAAAGGCTACCCGAAAAGCCAGCGTCTCTGGGAATCTCTCAACAACCCCTGTGTGACCTTTCACAGGTCAAAAGTCAAACCTGTCTACTGAGAGCACTAAGTGTAGGACAGACCTCGGGCTCAGCTGCTGCCTGCCTGAGGCATCTGATTACCAAAGAGGTTTTATTCCAAAACCCCTCAAAAAATAGTTTTTACAGAAATACTGACAAAGCCGTAATTATAGTGGCAACAGTAGGTGATTCTATAATAAACTATATTTATTCCCTGTGAAGATATTAATTTACTTTCTTTGAAATATTCATTGCTAAGCCTAAGATTGGGTTTTTGAATTGTGTTCAGGGACAATTTATGCACGAGTAGAAATACACTCTATCCTAAATGTACAGAACACTAATTTAAAATGATTTGCAATAATATACATTCAATTCCCTACTGAAAAGTTCAGAAGCTTCTCCTTCGCATGCAGCACTGTCAGGCTATGCTTATGCACTGCGAGTCCTAGCATACATTTTGGATGAGTTATAAGGGTTCTATTTCAATTTTTACAGCAAAAAGGTATGGGTTAGATACACGGGTTAGATGTGCTTGCTAGCATATCTGCACTCTAAGTTTCCTCAGGTGCAGATTCAAAAGGATTATCATGAGAGTAGTTTCATTTATCAAAATATCAAGCAGTGTTAATGCCCTATTAAATATAGATATTTCCAGAAATACTTAAACATTGCAGGAAAACTAGCATCCATTTACAAGCACCAGCCTGTGAAGCTGAATAATATCCTGAAAAATCAAAGCAAATTTTCTTCTGTGGCTCTTATAACTTTCAGTGTTAGAATCTGGACTCCACCCATTTTTCATACCTAATTTATAATAACTTAAAAAATTCATCACATCACACCACGCCTATATCTGTAACTGTAAGTTGCTATCTTCTACTAAGTTACATAATTTTTTGGACAGAAACTTCTAAGGAAAACTAAAGGACTTAAAAGTGATTTTGGTGACTCAGGAGGATTTATCTTAACTGTAGAAACAATATGCCATAACAATGTTGTAAAACACTCCACTTTTTAGAGATCCACATTTTATACAACACCTGAAGCCTGATACTCATTACTTCCAGTTCCAAGTTAGACAGTACAGTTGTTTTGTTAAAGGAGGAGATTTAAGTTCCTTGCTCAGCGAAGTAACTACTAGGCACAGTTTGCCAAAACATTTGAATTTTCAGTAGCATTTTGTATTTTAATTCCTGTACAACAAATACTAGGTAAAGTGTCTTTGCTGGTAAAAAAAAATCCTGTACGTACATTAACTGTGTGTGCTCAGGAACAACTGTTTGCTGAGTGATACAATAATCTCCTGGGAACCACATGCCATAAATAAGCTGCCCAGAGAAATGCACATATCTCTGGAAGGAGATCAAAATTCCCCAAAAGCTGACAGTTCATTGGTTGGAAAGCCCAGCAAGGAGGCACTGGAGATGTCACCGTGGCTGAAAGAACTGTAATGACTAAGAGGAAAAAATTATGCTTGAAGGACCTTCAATTTCAAATACACTAAGAACACTGCAAATATATTAAAAAAAAAAAAAATCATAAGTTTGTTCATCACCTTGTTTCTTGTTGGTACTTTCTCATGGGGTGATTCTACTGAGCTCTCTGTGGTTATTTTTGATTCACATTATTTTACGTAAGACATGAACTGAGCCCACTGATTTTGAAATTGCTGGGTCTTTAATCTTTCAGGTAGTTCGAGGAAAGGACTATGCTCAGCCTTTTCACCTTTTCAGTATGTTTTCACTTAGTTAAAAAAAAAGTTGTTGCATTCTTCCTTTAGGTGATAGTACTACTTTCACTAAACTGAAGATAGTATATTGACAACAAACTGAGAGTTTCTAGTAAAAGCCTTGTGACCTATATCTTGTCTGCCTTGGACTATGCTCTTAATACCAACTGCAGCAGAAATCATAGCAGCAAGGTCACAGCCCACACTCAGTCATGAGAAAGACAGTGAAAGAAATCATGTCTTAGCATTTTACCATGTTTAAGTCACTGACAGCAGTATTTCAACACCCTTTACATGGCTTGTCTAAAATCAAATGTGATGTTCCTGCTTCTTTTTTATTGATCAAATGGAAATATTCAATTAAGTTTCCCCTTATAATTAAACTTTCACTTTACATAATATACCATTTATGCAGAATCTGCAGTTGCAATCATTGCTAGAGAAAAGAAATGTCATCTTCAAAGTTAGTATCTCATACAAATTAGAAATTCTGTCTTTGTATATGATGGTTATAGGTTGTAGACTCTTAAAAGAATTTAAATTTGGCTTCAAATTCAATCAAGTACGTATTCTTTTCCCATACAGCTGCTGATGAAACAGATTATTTGAAATGCTTAAATGAGAAGACATTAAAAATACATAAACATATAGAAAAACTGGAAAAGAAGTCAGGTAAAAATGCCTAATTATATACAGCTCATAAAGAATAATGAGAACAGAACTTGTACAAAATTACTATTAAAATTCACACCGACTTTTATCTTTAATTCACTTTGAGTATCTCTGGAAATCAATTAATTCAGGTGCATTCTAACTTGCATTCAAGAAAACCAAGGTACATGGTTTTATTATGCCAAATTATACCTATAACCAAGGTATAATTAGTACTGTAACAGAACATAATTTGTTTTATTATATGTCTTCAATGCTCCTAAAATTTTAACCCAAGGGTCCTTGTTCTTGGGACTTAATATGTACTTTGTAAAATACTGTGTATCTTAATAGAACCTTACAAATTATTCCAAATTTATCATTAATTTGTGGATGCATTTAGTGTTAATGGCATGAACTTTTCACATCAGTCAACCAGGTCACAGTCTCTACTGTGGGACATCATTTCAAACTCACATCAAAGCCAACAGGGACTGCTTAACACACGCAAGAACATTCAGAGAATACTACAGTAGCACCAAAGATGAACTTGTAGGGCTAGTTCAATGAACTATAAAATGTATGTATAAAAAACCTGCAGGCTTTAAGGAAGCTGAAACAGCCAGTTACAGCCTGTCATTACCTAAGAAAAATGAATAAATCTGTTCCCTGGCTTAATAGAATACAGTAAAAGTTTTTAGGTCAAATAAATAACTTAACAGTGATTCAATTAGGGAGATTTGCCTTTTTTACATCCTGGTCTGCAAAGGCCAGGCAGGTCTGCAGGTTTCTAAGACTGTTTCATGCTAAGCCAGATAGTTTCAGACATCTAAAGAAGCAATGAAGAAATTAACCCCTCCTGCCCACTGTGGGATGACATGATACTCTGTAACTTGTCTATGCTGCAATTTATACCCAAGATATGTGTTAATAGAATGGTTAAATAAACCCCACCTCCACTGTCTTATGCTGAATCAATTCTCCATCACTAAGTAACACCTGCCTTCAGTGCAGATGAGTGCCTAAGAAATACACAAAGACAACTCAAACACGTTGATCGAGATAGCAAGTGAACAAGACACAGGTAAGATGCTGAAGTAAAATAGTTATTACACACATACAAACAGGAAAATTGATTTGGCAACAGCTGATGAGAAAGCTGAGAACAGTCACCATAAAAACAGTGCTTGAATAGAGACCCTATGTGAAAGAGGTAAGAACACAAAGAGTTGAACTGGCAAGTGCATGGAGTGTGTAACCTGTAATGATCTAACAGCCTCTCATGTCTGATGACAGTACTTGTGAAACATCACATTTAGTCATGGCAGCTTGCTAATGCCATACAAAACTGAAATACATACTGAAAACAGTGGGAGAAGGTGAAAAGCTGGAGACCATGTCCAAGGACAGTGAACAGGAATTCTATGAATCCTGCAAACTCTTGAGGATTACGAGTGCAAAGAACGTCAAACATAGAACATGGTTCAGTTCAAGATCCCCTAGAATTAAGAGAGACTAACCTTTTCTAAAATTTTGATTTAACCTCTCTCAAAAAAAGTTTTTTTCCTAATTTCTTTATGGAAAGACTTCCATCACACCTTATTTTGGATCTCTTGTTAAAATTGGAAGACAAGTAGAGGAAAACTTGAGCAATGTTTGTAATCTTGACACTTCTACTTCTCCTCAGTTGTATTTCATAGAAGCTGCACAAGAAACGGTAAACTTTTTATGAGAGATAGCAGTGGAGGAGGTGGAGGAATGGTCTACTGCCAAAAACATGATTATTTAAAGAAATCAGTCTAAAAAATTGAAATGTTGGCCACTTTCACCAGGAAAAATAAAACAGGTGATATGACTGTAACACAGTTTTTGAAAATTGCAATTGTTTTTAGTAGTACTACATCACAAAAAAAAAAAAAGGATGGAAGGAAGGAAACAATCTGAGCACAGTGCCATAGAAATAAAAAATAAAATGAAATAAAAAAAAAAATAAACCAAACCAAACCAACCAACCAACCAGCCAACCAAACAAAACAAAACAAAACAAATTTAAAAAAACAACAACAACAACAACAACAACAACAACAACAACAAAACCCCACCAAACACAAAGAAACACGAGAACAGGGCAGGGAAAAAGATGACTGCCTGTAAGAGTCGCATTCTGCTCACCTTACAATAGCCAGTTAACAATCAGCATTCTTAATTTTCTCTAGTGAAAATTTTCTCTCACCAGGAAGGCAAATCCTCTAATTTACACACCTAAAACTGGATTAGGATCCTTTCCACACATGTACTGAAATGTCTTGCTCTTGTTCTCCTCATTTCCATTGATGAGTGTGATTAGTTTCCTGGAATATTTTTAGGGATACAAAGGACAGGTTTCTGTTTTGCCTTTTTAGGAGTTCAGTTTTATAATCTAAAAACCACTTTTCCAACAAGAAAACCCTCAAATCTCATGAAATTGACAGTCTGGAGAATTTCACTAGAAGAAGGGAAGACTGAGCTGTCAGAATTCTCAGAAGGGAGAAAGATGCAAAGGGCAGATGAACCTCCACCTTCTTCTTCAGAGCAGCCTGGCAGCAAGGACCTCACCTGTCCAGGTTACAAAGTACCATTCACCAAGGGCTGCTTTTCTAAACTGCTTATGCACATTTTAAAAAAATCAGGGGGGAAGTTCAGTCCCATAAGATTTCATTCATACTTTACCCACCTCAGGTAATTTGATTTTATTCAGTTACAAAATATATAATTTTGCAGTAAATCATCATCAAAAGTTATTTATGGCAAAGACCCCTGTTAATCAAAATGAAGAGTTACATCTAGATATCTTGATTAATCATATTTATTTATTCCCTTTTGTCAACACCTGCTCTTGAGAGTCACGACAGATCCCTCAAGGAACTGGATGAATCACACTAACACAAGCTTTTAATTATAAAACCTTATTGTGTTTCAGAGTTCTTATATTGAGCACTATATGCTGGTTCTGTTCCATAGCTAGCTTAAAAGAATTGTATGTAGTACTATTTTTTTAGTTTCCAGTTCTGGCAAAATATCTCTAAAATTTTAACTCTGACAGCCTGCACTTATTGCTTGGTAAACCAAGGGTTTTCAGATTAAGATTTCATTTAAGATTCTTTCTTGTGTAGTAAGATTCCAGTACCCTGGAAATGAAAGCAACAAACTTCTGATGAAAAACATTTAGTACAACTTTTCCCCTACAACTGCCTGTGTTATTCCTAGTACACAAGCTCTTCTATGTTCAGCCCTTAAAATAACTCGTTGTATAAGGCAAGTCTACAATGCATGGGAAATGAAATGTGGATTCCCAACTCCTCCAGATGGCAACGATCACAGCTTCTGGTCTCCCCAGGACTTCCACACAGAAGACCATGGCTGGTGTCAGCTGTTTGCAATTTAGGAAACCAACAGCTCTCCAATATTTGCTATCCCACCGGAATAATTATAAACAGTATCATTGCCATTTAAAATGAATTACTTTCACCTTATATAATAATTTATAACTTGCAGGCTGGCTCCAAAACATTTTTGTAGCAGACTGGAACAGTACAGACATATTCAAACCTGTTCTATTAGGAGGCTTGTCAGCTCTTCCTGTTTGACTTTTTTCAAATTTTTACTTGTCTATCAAGCTTCCCCTCAAGAAAATTTAGTCTCATTATGATGCCCATTAACTCAGTAGAAATAATGGTTTTAAAGTCTTTATTTCAGTCTTGTATGTTTATGTGAAAATACAACATCCATTGTCAATGAATCAAGTCACTGAAGACAATGGAATCAAGAGCCAGCTCTTAATCATATTATTTCTTAGGAGCTTACAAGCTGAGAAGTCAAGCACTGAAACAATCCCAGGTTTCAAGGATATCATCAGTGTGGAACTTGATGTATTGAGAAGAATAATGTCTGCTCAAGTCTAGGATATATCTATAAAATTGTAGCCTGAAAGCCAGAGTCCACTGTCTACAGCAGATTATGCAGGTACTGATTTAAAAAAGAAGTATCAGATGAATAGCAAGTCTTGATGCCAAAAAAGAAAACCTGACTGGATGATCATTAAAGAAACTGACAACTAGGCTTACTTTGTGTCATCTTCAAGCTCATTTCCCAGTACGCACTGGTTTCCTCCAGCTGAGAACTTTGAAACAGGTTACTTGAAAAGATTAGTATACCGTGTATGTGATAAATCAAACTGTGTCAAATATATTCACCTGCAGTATGTGATAAAATAGGTAACATGTTGTGCATGAACTTTCCCCAATCTTCTCGCCTACACTCAGTCTAAACTCTTCAGAGGTACTTCATAGGTAAGAGCTGAGCAATAAGGAATAGTGTTTCATTATAATACATCCACCACACCTGCAGACATTATACATAAGAACAGGTACTATGTATAACCAGGCTGTAAATGTCACTTAGTTCAGAAGATAAATGTAAAACCCTTTCCCTGCATGACTGCATTGGGGTTGATGAGCATAATTGGGAATAGTGGTGAAGGAAAGAAAAGCTCTGCCACCTTGAACTCTTGGCTACCAAGCGCAAACTGTATTTTCAGATAAACAGCTGGAACACACTGCACCCATCCTTTTACAGATATGTTTCTTCTTTGAGCCTCCATGTATTTGTGCACATATGTGCAAAGTCTTGTCTGATAAAGCCTCCTGTATGATATTTGACATTCTGCCATAAGCATCAAAAAACCTGCAATGTCACTGTGAAACAAAAACACAACACTAAGAGCCGTGAATAACAACCCTCCAAGCAATGCAATAATGGTGCTGGTTTAAATGTAACAGGGAGGAGAACGCCCCATATGTGGTCTCTGTCATTCTGTTCCATCTGCTGTCTGCTTCAGAGTACACACATGCTGCTGCAGTCATACTGCTGTTGCACGTTCAGACTACACGTCTACAACGTGCAGGTCATGTGTCATCAGGGCATTTCCTGTATATGTATCACAGCATAAACAGATATGGCTTGCATGAAAAAGTGCACTTAAAAAATGTGGCAAATTTATTTTTCAGAACCAAAACCACGTTCATCATAAATATTTGAGGTCTCAGCAATAAGTAGTCAACTCACATTTTCCAATGAATTTTTTTTTTCTCAACAGGTCTGCCTGGCTTGCGTGTAACTGTTCTTTAGAAATTATTCTGAAGAAGTCTTAGCTCAAAAAAGAAAAAGTT
The DNA here is from genome assembly GCF_000691845.1 of Merops nubicus. Lineage (NCBI taxonomy): Eukaryota > Metazoa > Chordata > Aves > Coraciiformes > Meropidae > Merops > Merops nubicus. Next base: position 48,493 of record NW_008623755.1, read on the forward strand.
ACATTTAAATTGTGAGTTAATCAGAAGCAATTCCAGTTCAGCATTTTAGGTAATCAAACTTAAAAGGCACTCCAGTATTTTGTAGAGTGGCTGAAGGCAGCGACTGGGCTGGATGAAGACAGTGCTTGTCTTTGAAGTTCAGCCACTGTGTTCACTCAGAGTTTAGAGGCAGAGGGAGAACTTTGAAGGAAGAAAGGGACAGTTCTTTTAATCACAGTGTGCTTCTGATTTTTAAATTATTATTTTTTACACAGAATGTAGGAACGTGTTTCACTAAACATGCACCAAAACCAGAGCTACCAATTAAAAATCAATAAAATTCAGTAAGAGAAAAACAGATACTATGATACTAATATTAAGCAACACTAAATCTATGAACGCCTTTTTTCTGGTTCTTATTCCCTGTCCTGTGAAAGAGGATTTCAGGTGTTTATAAAAGCTTCAGGCTCACAAGTTAAAATGATTCTTATAAAGTAAACTGAATGACTAATAGATCAGAGAAATACCACATTTAATTCAAATCTTTACTGCTACTTTTAAGGAAAATCTTTACTTAAATTCAAGTATCTACAGATATATGTATGTCTGTATAATTTTTCTAATAGAATTTCTTGGAATGAGGTGGGTAGAGAAGGAAGGAGATGAAAGGCAATAGCCTTCGAACTGCAGCAGACACAAAGATTTGACCTGCAAGCTGTGTATGTCTGCAGGTCCCCTGGGCAACTCAGCTCATACAAGTAATAGGAAACTTCCTCCATACTAATATAATCTCTGCAAAGCCCAGAAGCTGCAGGTGATCTGCTGCTGACTACTCTTGCTTTCCACTGGATTTGCAAGTGGGATACAACCACTGCATCTCGGAACAGCAGCTGTCTGATCAGCAACAAAATCATAGCATTTGGGGGGGGGAAGTCCAAACATCTGTAATGTCTATAATTAGAAAACACTATAGAGAAAACTATTATTATTAGCATATAAATTTAAAAAAATATATTCTGGTAAAAACACAAAGGTCTTCAACGTTCTGCCTAGCATCATCAGATCCCCAAATCACCCTTGCTTTGGTGCTAAAGGAGTCTTTTTGTTTATTTTATTGAAGCCTGAACCAGAACACTTAAAAATCAGCCACCTTTAAGGCTCTTCTACTGTCCTGATCAGCAGCCAGCCAACAGCTGCCTTCCTCTCAAATGCAGATGTGTCAGGTCAAAGCTGACAACAGAAATAGGCTGTACCCAGGTGTGACCATGCAAGCTAGGTAACAAGTCCAGCTGAAATTCCATTCAGCATGATCTCCTCTGTAAAATGAATTAAAGAGAGCCTGATACTCGGGGTGGTTTGTGTTTTTTTTTTTTTTTTTTTTTCCCCCCCACATTTACAAATTCTAGGCACGTATTAGACCAGCCCTCATATTCAGAGCTTTAAAAGTGAAAATCACCTTGCTGAAATGTATTGTATTTTGCTTGAGTAGGGTCAAGACTTCAGCAGGTTTAAGTCAATGGCTAGCTAAGCCTAACTGAAGCAAAGTTCCCACCTCTTCCATTTTCTCTTTGGCTTGCAGACAATACTGACATTAATGGAGATTATAAGGCTAAGAGTTAGCTAATTCTCACCATATATAAATTCTGTGAGGTTTCTTTTCCCAAAGTATTTGCAGCTCTTTTTTATTAGAACACAACACAAAATGTGCTTTTCCAAATTCAACTTCCTGAGCAGTTCAATTAAGGGAGGATGCAAGAAAACAGAGATCCTTTATGGGCTTTTTAGGCAATACAATTTTGCTTGCTTCTCATATATACTATATAAATGCTTTTTTTTCTTTTTTTTTTTAAACCAACACATCAGTTAAGTCTCCTTCAGAGCAATCTTTCTTGTCCCAAGGTATCTCTCTCTTAAAATTACTGCTTGAAGCAATCCTGATGATTAAACTTCAAGATATCTGTATATGAATTCTTGCCCATACAACTCTATCACTCACACACAAAACATAGATCATTTTTGTCAAAGCTGGCAGGTCTGTTCCCATTCTGGGTTTGTGCCCACCTCAGTCAATATTCATCTCCAGGTAATGAGGTTACAACATAAATTAGAGTTCCAGAAGTTAAACACAAACAATTTTCTACATCTTTTTTCTGTCTCTCTGCCTTTCTATCTATCTCTTTAGTCTTCCTGCAGCTCAAGAGCAGTATCTGTCTCTGCACTTAACCCTCATTTTCCTCAGCGGCTATTCCTGGCTATGAGCATCATCCCTTCAGGCTTCAGGCTGTGCTCCCAGAGCTTGCAGGAACCCCGATGGAGATGGTATTTCACAGAGATAAAAGATCCAGGCAACAGCTGCTCTCTGCACAGTTCTGGCAGACTGGAGCAAGGACTGCAATCTTCAGGAGGAAAGGCAGGTGTCCAAGTTACACCTAAATAAGACATATGAACTCCTCCTTTTTCAGTCAATCCACTTCTTGGCAGGATCTTTCCTCTGTGTGAGACAACGCTTTCACCTCCCAAAGAACTCAGCATCAAGCTGTGAAATTATGGGCACAGGCATGGAGATAGAAGTGTCAAAAATTGAGCTGCAAACCAGTAAGTGCTGACACAGTTGCTATTATTTTAAAAGGAGTAAAAACACCGAAGTGTTTTCTGGGTAGACATCAGATGAAGAAGGATTCTGGACCTGATCCACTGAAGGTAGATTCCATATAAGGGACTTACGCTGCAGTTTTCTGCTTCTTCTTTCTTAAAAGAGCATCACACACATCTTCAAAAGGACTGTGATGCAGAAGAAACAAAGACTTGTATGCAAATGCATGAATTTGACAAAGGCAAATAGTTGTGTTGTCATTGTTGCATGTCCACCAGAAGTTCTTGTAAATAGTTTGTCTTTCCCTCAATGTATTGTCACAGGTTATGAAAGTGTTTTGCTCACAGCTGCAAATTTAAGAGTGCACTCATGAAAACGGAGTTGTAACATTTTCTTTGAAAAAGGAGGTACTTCCTATGGACAGCATTTGTCAGGTATGTCCTTGCAAACCACTGCTCTGGAGAGCAGTGGAAACAACGTCTGTATCACTAGTATTCACAGGTTCTGAGAAAAATATCAGACAAAGAGCAAATCTTAAGTTTTCATCCTTTCCCACTGCGGTAGCTCTCTGAGGAGAGAGGATGTCAGTAATGGCTATGGGTGAACAGAACTTGTGGCTCTTATCAGGGTTTCTCCACTGTTGGAGAGGAATGCAGGCAATACATCAACCTGAACACTCGCCCTACCATGTAAACAGCTGAGCCAGGAAACAGGAACTTCTACAAAGAAACCACAAATGCACAACACTGCACTTTTTCTGTAGCTGTGTATGGTGACAGGCTAGAACATCCTTTTCACTGGGGCCATTAGGAAAAGTGAGTCATCCCACAGGGCTCTTAAAGGCACTGTAGGCACGTGGGGAAGGCAGGCTCTGCCCTTGGAAACCAGGCAGGCAAATACCATGCAGCATGGGCAAGCGGTGCCTGGCACGTAGAGAAACAGCGTGGGTGGAGGAAGGTGTTTTGTCTGCAAGAACCTGGCAATGGAGAGATTACCTCTGACTGCAGTGATGCGACTGCTAGTTTAGAATACATATCAAATACACTAGAAGACTATTAGCTCTTTTAGGACAGCTGTCTGTGGGTTGGAGATAACAGTCACAACAGGAAAAAAAAAAAAAGCAAAAAAAAAAGCCTTGTTTACTTGACATTTGACAAACAAAATGATTACCATAGCAACGTGTGTATTCTGTTGAACAAATATCTGTGTAAGTACTGCAGACATAAGAGTGTAATTAGCCTACACCGGTTTACATTCCTTTAAATATAAATCAATACATTTTAGCACTACTACTTTACTATAAACTTTCTCTGCATTCATGTCTCTCTGGAGTTGCAGGTGAAGAGAAGCAGAGGATGTGAGAGAAGTATCTGCTGTGCTTGTGGGAACTGACAGCTCCCTTACATGCTACATGCACATGGAGTGGGGCCCTCCCTAACCAACCAGTCTTAGTTTAGTAGTCAAAGGAAACACAAAAGCCACCAAATGCCCATTTTGAATATTCCTTCAACACATATTTTCATTGAGTGTCTACCAGTACAACTCAAGAAGGCTGGAGAGCTGCAACAGTTTCTCCTTTCAGTCTCATACTCCGAGAGCTGACTGTGCTCAGGGCTCCCAGCTTCCTGCATCACTCCCCTCAGTTCACACCTTGACTATGTACTCATGTCTATTCCTGAATAAAAAACTCAGCTGCATGCCTTTATAAATGTGCTACCTGGCTGGAGCTACCTTAAAACTGGAATCCTTTGGAGGTTTAATCTCTTAGCAAGAAATCAATGTTTTAATTTTTTTTCAATTAAGAAAACAGAAATCTGAAAATTGCAGGCTTTAAAAATTGTTTTTAAAACAGCCAAAGAAACCTTTGCCATCTGAAAGCTCCTACCTATTCCATACACAAAAGAAGGCTCAAAGGAACCTCGGAATTAAGCTCAGAATCTTCTGAGATCTCCTCCTAATTAACAGTTTTCTTGCAGGAGCTCTGAGGAAGCACACCCTGAAAGGGAAGAAGTGACCACGGAGAACAGCCATGTGCAAAGGCAAAGAACTCTCTGCGTAGAAGTCTGACAATGCTCTGACTTCAGAGAGAGCAGGGAAATTGGCACATCTATAAATTGGAAAATGAGAGTGACAATGTCTGAAAGCTCTGCAGCCAGCAGAGATAGTGTGATTTCAGTTGTAATTAAAGCAAACAAAAGCCTTTCTGACATGGGAGATAACCTAAAAATAAATTCTACTATACTAGAAATGTAGTTTCTTGACTGGGTAAGAACAGCACTTTTTTCCTCAAAAGGTTGTCCAGATTTCTGAACACAAGTCATGCAGACATTTGCACAGATTTTCTTTATTAAAATTTTATGTAAATGCACACAAAACTACACTTCTTTACCTCATCTGCCGTCCAGAATTTGGATGTTTCTAAAGAGTCTCTAATTGTCTTATGGGAAAAACAATTAACCCAAACAATTATCAGTTCACTGAAATGTTTATCTGTCCTCACAACTGCTTTCTGCTTGAGCCATCACTGCAATTTTTTTCAAATGTCACTGTGATGATAATTTATATCAATACACTAGAGGTAGTTTTCACCCATTTATTTCTTAGCTCAAGAACAATAAAATAAAAGTATGTAGGTGCTTCACTTCAATTACCTGACTTTGGTTACGTAAGCATGGTTAATTGGTTTTAGCTGTTCAGTCAGACCAATTGGGGTTATGCAGCACAGCTGAGAAGAGCTTTTAAAGACTCTTTTCTGTATGAATTTGACTCTTGAAGGGGTTGACAAGAAATGGGTACAATTCTCAAAATTTTAATTTTTTTTTTTTTTTTTTTTACTAACATGTACAATATTAAGAACCTAACAAATATGTAAGTCAAAACCAAAAGAGGACTACTGAAATAGGATGTAAGAGTAACATCATATGTGGGAGACTCTGTAAGAACTGAGAGATACTATGCAAACATGGGCTTACCACAAACGTGTCTATATATTCCTATTCAGGAATTTGGGAATCCTATGCTTTCTTTCATAACCACAATCTTCCATCAACAACTAATTTAAGGACTAGTAGGTTAGAATTTCCAAAGAAAGACAAAGATGTTTTCAAGTCCACATGCTCAGCCTGACTACCTCAATCTGCAGATCACAAATCAAATTTCAGAGGATACTGTCATTGCTTGATATTCTGGATCAGACTTAGGTTTAAGGTTTTACGTTTTGAGAAAAGGGAAAATAAAATTCATTATATTCAATTCAACTTAGATTTTATTTACAGGTTTCTTTTAAAAAATCTTTCTAACGATTTTAATGAGCAACAGAAGAGAACTTCATACTCTTCTGTCTTGGCTTTTAATTTGCAACTCTTGGCATTTGTTTTTATGTTTTACATTATTTTCTGACTGAATAAGCATTAGAAGCATGTGCCTGAATGGCTGTGCTCTCTGACAGCTTTATACATTCAGTATAGTTGTGGTCAAGATCTCAGTGGAGCTAATTACTGTGTTTAATATGTAGGGTATGCAATACAGTGCCCAATATCACAAAAAGTATAACGCTGAATCATTTAATTGTTCTTTCTGTTTTCATGCACTATTGGTCTGTTTCTGCACCCCTGGCCCTGCTCTTCAGATCCAGACAATAAAACCCTGTAAAAACAGAAGTCTGGATCCAGTGATAGAAGCTGCACTATTCCCACTCTTCAGCTAACTTTTCCCCCTTTCTTCCTTCCTGTCAAAATGACTGGATTCCCAAAGGGGAGATTATTATGTGCAGGGACACAATAAATTATTCCTCAATCAGGAATAAAACAAGATCTTACATAAAACATTTTAAGTATGTACCAATCTAATAACTTACATAAAGAAGGGAAAGGAAAAAGTGAATACCTGATATAACCAATAAGCATGTTTCAAATATCAGGGTCCATACATGGTTTTTAGAGGTAAAAGAAAGATAAATGAAATTTACAACTAGAAGAAGTAGTTGAACAGTGGTATCTGCTCCTGCTTTGTAGTAAAACAATGACAATAAGCCCCAAAAATATGCTTATAGGATTCTCATTTATTTACTCCATGATTCTCTCTGAACTGACCCTCTGGAGTAGTAGGGAGAGCCATTCAAAAGCAGGTAAAGTCTTCCAGCCTCAAACTTTATTAAAAAATATTGAAATTGGGTTTTGAAATTATTTTTTTCAAAGGGTTTTATTTTAGTTCTGTGCACCACAGAAGGGATACTGAACTTCAGAAAATCATCAAATAAATCAGGTCAACAGTAAACTGGTACTACCTGCATGAACTTCTTTGGTTGTAACTACATAATACTCCTCTTTCGGTATGAAGGGCTTCTCATGAAACCAAATCATAGAATACATTAACTGACTTAGCTTTTTTAAAGAATGATAAGTAAGAGACATGCAATTTTAATCTTATAGAACCTATATGTTCCACAGATATGCAAAGGAAATCCTAACTTTATATTCCATACTCATTAAATTCTTCCAATCTTAATATATGCTTATTGAGCCCCCACATATTCAGAGAGAGGAGAACATTCTAAATTAACATGATTTTTTGCTTCATCTGTGATAGGGAACAGAGAAATGCATTTTCCTCTTTTATGTAAGCAGATATAATAAACATGTATTGAGTAATAATTGAGGGGTGAGATGAGTTAAAAAAAAAAATAAAAGGACAAAAATTCTGTGGTTGATTTCCTGATTTTTAGCCTATTATACTGGCCAAAAAAGCCCCCAAATGGCTTCACAGTGACTCAGCTGTTCCAGCTGTAGTGTTCTTTACTGAATCCTGCCTTCACTTAGGCTAGTCTCAATCTTTAGATCTTAATTCTTGCCAGAGTACTATATATAGAAACAGTTTTAACTTATTTAGTAGTGCCTTCACTTGAACCAAATACCACAGTGCAGCTCTAGCAAAACCCACTGCCAATTAGTTCAGTACAATGGTTTTTATTACATCCACTGAATCAGTGAGGGCTGGGGAGTATGAGTAGAAGGCAAAGCCGAAGACAAACAGAAGAGAAATTAATACCATATTTTAGGGCTTCCCTGAAAGAGTCTGTCTTTCTGACACTTCTCTAAACAATATAAATCATTTTTATGTGCTAGGCCTATGAGAATAGAAGAGAGACGCAAATAAAAATAGACCTTCAGAACTAAGAAAGTACTTTATAACATAAGTTTGTCATTCATAATGATGTAGTCAACATTGTTTGATTACTTTTATGCATTACTTCATTTTAAGGTTTTATTATGTCTTCCTACAATTTCCATGAAGACTGTAATAGAATTCCCTCTTATGCCAAGTTTTTATTTATTGATTTTGTAAGTAAAATCAATACAAAATATTGTCCTCTAGAATATTATATTTGCTACTCCAAAGCAAGTGAACAAAAGGCAAAACAGATACTGTGTATCAGTGCATTAAGAAGCTCTTAGATTCTTAAAATCATTGTTCCACTACAAGTTTTAGTTGCCATCTATGGAACTAAAGACAGCACACTTAAGCATTAACCAGGAAATGAAAAGAGGAGAAAAAAAACCCAAACAAACCCAAAAACCCTTATAAATCCGAAGACCTACAGCATTTTGCAATATTTCCTAATGGAGCCTGCAATAATACCTAACAATACATCAGAGAGGAGCAGGAGAACGCGTCAAGAACACAACACAGTGCAGCCCTTTGTGGAGACAGCCCATCTGTGCAAGATGCACATTGACCTGAGCAGCTAATCCCCATCTCTTCATAGCATGAAATAGTTTTGCTATGACATTGAACTTCCCTGCTGCTTCCAGTGCTTAGTGAAGGCTCTCTGCCCAGTTTGCAAGTCGTGGCCTGCGTTGCAGAAATGCAGCTAATCACATGCCACCACAGAGTAACAGTAACTGCTACAGCAGCAGAAATGTTACAGGTTATCCTTAACTTGACCTAAAAGCTAAAAATCCAGTAGTAATCCAAAGAGATTACAACCACCTTCACTGCCTGTCCAGAAAGTTTTCACTGGTCACATCCACACTGAACGTAAGGACCATGGCATGCACTATCCTGCCCTCACAACTAGCCCTGCAACTGAGTTTTTTCACTTTATTCCAAAGCAGTGACTGGGTACCAACTAGCCTGAGGAAGTTGGGTATCAGAGCAGCAGAACAGTTCTTAGAGAGAACAAAAACAGTACACCAAAAGGATGACATAAATACACTTCTGTATATTCTTTAAACACTTTGAAATTCATGACTGGAAGATCCTGTAGTAAATACAATCTTCAGAAGTGGTTTATTATCTGGAATAAGAGGAGAGTCCTTTGAATACTACTCAACTCTGAGGTTAATGTCTCTTCTTATCGAAGGCAAGACCTGGACAACAGTTTTCAGTGTTGTCCTGGTTCCGTGTAAAAAGGGGTTCAGGGCAGGACCCACACGGAACAGAACTATGTACTCGCCTCTCCCCCCCCGAGAGAGAGAGAGACACTTTGGAAAAAAAATGAAGTATATTGTTCAACAAGGAACAGAAAACGAAAAAGGGAGGTAAGGAAAATAATCTATACAAAGATGAGGGGAAAAATACAAACAATAAAATATACAAAACCCTCAGAAATGGTTCCAGGGTCCCACGGAGTGAAGGGAGAACTTTCCTCTCCGAGCTCCAAGGCAGGAGTGAAATTAGAAACCACTCCCTGCCTCTTATCAGAGTGTGTGTGGGAAGGGGAGGGAATACAATGGTTTCACCCCCACCCGGGGTCCTCCCAGTTGCTGGAAGGTCACGCCCCCATTCCAAGCCTCAAACCACAACAAGTGTCATCTTATGGATATGGCCTTTCACTGTCTACACTAAAGTTTGTTACTGAGTCAGCTTTGAGTTCAAATTTATTTAATCTGCTCAGGTATCTTTGTGCATTTTGAATCTATTGACTGGATCCAACTCACACTTATACAGTCTCTTTCATCCACTGCCAAGACCTGAGATGGAGGAAAAAATCCTTAGTACAGACTTCACACTACTTTTACTTTTGTCTCATTTAAGCTACCGAATCATTTCTCTTGACTGACACTGTCAAGTTAAAAAGAACGGGAGATTTTTTTTTGGTCTGAGATCCCCTGGAAGTGAGAGGTTCTCTCCTGTGTCAGAGAAAACAGTGGGATAGGGCAGGAATTCACTTGATTAGAGCTCCAGAATATATCAGAAAAGTGTGCTCATAAACACTTGTTTATTAACTCACTTTGATGGTGAATGGTTCTGGGTGACAAATATTTTACATTAGATGTTTTAAGGGGAAAAAAGAAAAAAAGAAAAGAAAGGTAATGAGGTTACAGATGAGATGCAGAGATGGGCAAGTGCTTTGTGTAGGACTGGAAATGAATGTAAGTCAGTTGAAAGCAAGATATCACCAATGAGAAATATACCAGAGTTTGCAGATCAGAGACCAAATGCAATTAGACACGGAAATCTCATAAATCACCCACTCCACATACACTTCATAGTACTGAATTGTTCTACTTTCATTAGTTTTTCTTTCCCCTCACTGAATTATGTTTTCTTTGGTTCTGAAAGTATTTAACAATCAGCTTCTTGGGTTTTGTATTGAGGTTTTTTGTGGTTTTTTTTTTTTTTATAACATGACTGCAACCACTGATTGTAAACTGCACCATAACTACTGAGTAGTAAGTTTTAAAAAGACCTCTGCTCTAGCAAATGTGTCTCACTGCAACCTGTGATACACAACACTCTCCCAGAATCTCTGATCAAACTTCCCCCTCAAGCTGAGTAGGATGTTGCCTCCATTTTACTATTGGAAGATCGGCCCAAGATCCTATGCTTTGGAGGTTAACACTTTATTCTTCTACTTTGTAGTTTACTTTTTGTTCTTCCTCATGGCAACACTGTCCTTTAGCACTCTTACCCCATTCTTTCATAAAACAAACAAAGCATTTTTAGCTCTTCTTATGAGACAGCACAACAATCTCACTAGACCTTTTCAGGGTCTTCCTTTAAACATCTTGAGCAAAATTTGTATTAGACTAAACCCTCCCTAATGCAGTGATGTCATCTAATACAGTGCGCAAAAACAATACCAGGGAAATGTTACTGAAGACAACTGTGTTGTTGTTACATATGCAGAAAGCTAGCTGGCAAAGCAATTTATTCCAAAAGTGTAAATTATTGAGAATACCATTTCCTAACATGTGATGACACTTCCAAAATAAAAGCTTCTCAGTGAATTATCTTTCTCCTTTGGCATACTGGAATTTCTATCTTGTAGGGACAGCATAGAAAAAAAAAAAATGTAGTAAATAAATGAGAAACACGTCAGCAATATAACCCTGAGAATCTATTCAGGTACAGTGTGTTGGATGTATCTTCTTCAGCTAAAAGCAACAAAAATATTATTCCCAAACTATTTTAAATCATATGAAGGATCAATGTGCCATTCCCAAGAGGATTACATTATTTTAGCCTCCATTTGGTGGTAATATCTAACAGTAAACAGGTAAGCTTAATGAATTCTGTTCAGAATAGCATTAATAGCTTTTCTGTGACTACTATGTGCTCTCCAGGACCTTCTACAGCTAAAGATGTGACAAACTAAAGATGCAGTTTTTAACATCCATAGACAAGTCTTTTGGAGATGTTAGAGTAACTCCTTCAAACAACCCCTCTGAACAAAAAGGTTCTTCCACAGTTTGGCCGAATAACTTTGTGAAGTGCTACATATATCTCTAGCTACCCTTTCATGAAATATTTACAGTTTAGAATAATACAGTAGTGAGTACAACAGAAATTAAACTTCACATGCCATTTGTGTAGTAAACTACATCTCCAGTTTACTCAATAGCTCTTTAATCAATGTCCTGAACCAATTACCACTCATTCTTGATGCATGGTAAGAGGACATATGACCATATATCACTTTCAATGATAGTAACTTTTTATGCTAATTTAATATACTGCCATACATATCATCTCAAGGCTAAAAAGAAAAAAAAAACTCTCTCAAACAGTTTTGAAAGTGATATAGCTCATGAATTGACTTTCATTTCCATTATTCAAGATAAGTAAATGTATAGATTAGTAGACACGCTAGCCACTATTGGTCATAATTATCCATTTGGAGTACTTTATAAAATATAAAAGAGTGGAAATGAGGATCAAATTTAGCTGACAGCATTTGTAGTCTGTTGTATTAATTTTTTACTCTGCATATACTTAAACTCATTTTTTTTACATGTGAACTTTTTGTAGTCTCAAGACTTTTTGATTAACTGTCACAATGGCAAGTACTGTATAGGAACTTGAATGAACCAGGCTACCCTTCTAGCCCATGCCATCTAGCTGCACTTGGCATGAACAAGACCATCTGCCTAACTCATCAGAAGATATATCAAATCTTGGTCATGTAGCCCTGTTGAGCCCAAAATAAAACCAGCAAAATGAGCAAAGGAAGAAATTCTCTAATCAGGTCTCTTCTCATGTTTAATCACTTCCTAAGCATGCTCCAGACTCACAGTGTAGCCAGATGACATGAGGTTGCAGGGAAACTGTGTGCTCTGAATTCTCTTTTTTTTTTTTTTCTGAGACATAGTTACCTCACATTTCCCAAGATCATTATGGCTGATTTATCTATAAAACTATCAAATATAAGACAAATAATAAGGAAAGATAAGGAAAGTAGATATTATTAATCAAGAGAAGCAGTAAAATAATACAAGGAAATTGGACTGAGGATTTTTTGAGACTGAGAAATATATTTGAGAAGGGAACTTTCTCTCTCTTAAGTAAAGACACAATGAAGGAAGTAAGGAAGTACATAATTATATCTGAGAGAAGATGAGATTAAAAAACAAAGTTAGTCTCATGAACGCTAACGAAGGTAGAGGAAAGAGAGGCAAGAAGAGAAAAGCCAGAGAAGCAGAAAAGGAAAAAAAAAAATAAAAAAACTAAAAAAAGAGGAGTGAGATTTCTCAGACAGCTTGATATTAAAAGGTTCTGATTATGGAACCATATGCAGGAAAAACAAATAGCCTATCCCTGAATACTCAAAACAGGTAACACCGTTGTTCTGTTTTAGAATACTATACAAGTAGAACAGAAATTGTAATGAGCTAGAATAACTTTAAAACCAAGCTCATATTTGGATTTTTTAGTTTCCTAGCAGTGATCACTCTATGATGATTTTAATTTCATCTGAGATACTGAAAAAAGAAATTATGGCACTGCCAAAGCAGATGGCTGCTGTAATAAATAACACAGCTGAGAGTAACAGTGAAATTCTGCTGATGAGAAATACTATTAAAGTTTCCTTTCTCAACTTGATAATCTGCCTTTTTAGGGAGGACTGGGTTTTATATGCTGCAAACCAAATTCTGAATTTAATCACTATACTTTTATGTGTGTGTATATATGAGCATAATTGTTTTAAAGCTTCTGATGTACAAGTCTTACCAACCATCCACTCCAAATTCTCCAAAGCATTTAATAAACTGAAAAAATAGGTCTAATAATACATCATGAAATAGCCCAGAAGTTTTTAGAAAATTGTCCAACTCGGCTTATTTTTTAACATTTAAAAGCATTTAATAAAAAATGGCTGTATTACTAACAGAAAACTTTCCTGTATCACTAAAATAATAAAAAATAGGTATATATATATATATAATATTTTCAAATTTAATAACACCTTTGTAGGACTCTTGAGAGGTGTGACTCATGAATGCTTTCATGTCACCAGGGGATCTCAGAATGAAAGCTACTGTATGGAGTATTTCTATAATCAGAGTAACATTTTTTTTCACATCATTTAGACTCCAGAACCTCAAGTACTGCATTATGGGATCACATGGGGGTTGAGACTGAAGCAGATGGAAAAAAGAACCATCACCTCAAAAACTAAGACAGATCTAAATTCTCTAATGCTTGTACAAAAGCCTTATTTAATTTAAAAGATACAAGATTAGGTTACAGAAAAATTAACAAAGAAATAGCCATATCCCCCCACTGAAATGAGAAGTACCACTTCACTTTGCTAATTTAAGTCCCACTACAGTGTATTTACACTATTTCAAGGCAGTCCTTCAACCATTACAGTAACATGAGCCTTCTTGGTACAATGCCAGGTTAGAGACAGCAGAGTATTTTTCAAGAAAAGGCTCTTCAGCTTTTACCAGGATTCACAGACATCATTACACAACAATATAAAAAGCTCACAACAAAGTGTAGAGGTCTACATAGTAAATTAAACTATTTATGTAGTCCACTATCTGAAAGAAGCTTCCAAAAAGAGATCATTAGTATCAATGATCTGCCCTTAACCTCAAGGGCATTTTGATAAGCTAAAAGCACATTCAACACTATGTCTTTTAAGATCTTCAACACGCCACTATACCAAAACTTCCATTACTGTTAATTGTTGCTGAATCAAGCAGACATCTGAGGCAAAAATAAAGCAACACTGGCATCATGTGCGAGTAAAAGACACACAAAGTTACTTCTGCCAGCTTGATCTAGATCTTACTGAGGACTGAAAATCAAAGGGTTAAAGGAAACTGGAAGAGCCAGATGCACATAAGGACTACATGATATCAGTAAGGAGTAGAACTAGTAGGTCTGTTGCAGCTGCAAACTATCTAAACGTATAAACAAACAATTAAGGTGTATAACAGCTTTCATTACTAACTGATACAACATGAAAAGAGGAACAGTTTTTCCACATGCAAACTCTTCCTCAGCTAACCTAGTAACAGGTATAGCTTCTTCCTACTAACCCTCTTCCAAGCTAAGTTTACAAAAAGGTGATTTTTCGCAGGAATGAACTACATAAAGCCATCAGCACTTGAACGGGAGTTCAAGCTGTTGAGCAGAATTTGTTAGGTGGCAGTTCAGACACAGCCATCCCCAGAGGCCAGTACAGAAACAGGGAATGATCACAGGAACTGCTGAGATTCAGGTGTGCTTGGCACAGAGTACTGGTTACTTATTTTCTCTACTCTGCAAGTCTGGCCAGCACAGGCAGTGAAGAGCAGGGAGGGATGCAAAGGCCCCCTTCTTCCAATTACTCCTTGATATACATCCCAAAGAGAGAACAGCTGATGTGAGGAGGAGCATACCAACCCAATCCCAGCTCCCCATGAGGGAGGAGGGGAAGCAGAAGAATAACAAGCTTGCTCTCACTTTGCTATGCAGCCTTAAGCACCTTGAACACAGCATGGTCACATACACACCAGCACAAACAATGAAGGGAAGGTCTTAAAAGAAAACATGGACAGATGAAGTTGACTGTGAAAAGAACTTGAATCAATTCTTGTCTCAGCATCCACAAGAAGCAGCTGAGGGTCACATTCAGGAAGCTGTATACTGGAAGAAAATATAGGTTTTTTAAAAATATCTTCATGATAATGACACTGAAGACAGCAATTAGAACAACTACATGCTGACAGTGCATCAGGGCCATGAGAACCACATCCAAAAAGCTACAGAAAACAACAATGATGGTAGTGAGCTGTCAGAAGTCTCTCATGGCTGTGTCCCTAAAGAGAGGGAACACCATGGGAATTAAGATGACTAATGTTCCCAAAGGCACAAAGACCCTACAAACCTAAAGGCTGACCTAGAGCACAGATGAGCTGCTGAAAACATTGATAAATCCATCCTCTGCAAGAGCCTGATGAAAATCCTAGCGGTGCACTGTGCCTTATCTATCGTTCACCTTCCTAATGCTGTCACACTACGAAGATGAGTTTATCATATTTGTGTGATAGGTAGACAAAAGCTGATCCAAAAGTCCATTTTAAAGTCAATGGAAAGAAGTTCCACTGACTAATGGCATTGTCATCAAGTTCATAACTGATAAGCACTTTAGGTGCCTGCTAGATAAAGGCTGCTACTTAAATATAAAGTTAATGATATTGACTACACAGTGAAAGATTGTGGAAGAAAATTAAAGTCTGATGTGTTTGCACTGGTTCTTTGAAATGTGACAAGCAGCTGCGGAGCTCCCATGGCACAGAACACTCTCCAGCTTCAACACCATTTCTATACAGGCATTTGGGAAGAAAAAATATTCTCTGTGGGACAGCTTTTAAAGATATTTGTTCGTGTTTTGGACCATCTGACATGGCCACAGGTTATCCTTACCACAGGTACTGACACTTGAACTTGTCTTTGGAACAACTAATTTTTTTTCCCAAAAAGGTGCCAGAATTTTAAGCTTTCAACCTATTTGTTTTTTTTTTCTGCTTATGAAAACAAGCAAACAAAAAAAGCCAACACCCTCTCACTCAAGCAGTTTGAGTGCATGCACAATACAAAAAGCCTCTACTTCAAGACTTGTCTTGATGAAGAATGTCACAGTTCCACTTTTAGTTTGTGCATCAGATCCTTCTGACCAGGGACTTGCAATTTGGAATTAAAAACCAGTTGCAAGTCTTATCCACTGCTGGGATTTTTTGGTTTAAGTCACTGATTTTTTTTCCCAACTTGTCTATTTTAAGCAAAACTTAATTATTATTCAATGTGTGCTGCTGATAGAGACAGAATTATGCAGAATAACTGAAAAAGCAGATTTATTTTTTCCCCTTCTCACACTTTAGAATAATTGGTTTCCAGATCTTGCCAGCCTGTTTGACTATTTAATCACAGTAAGAAGTAATTGGGCACCTCAGTCAGAGCTCAGGTTTTTCCTTCATCTGATCTTCCTCATTTTGCAGAGCACAAACATTTCAAAACTTCTTCCAACCAAATCTGACTGCTGCAGTGAGAATTTTATCTATTCACTTAACTAGAGAGGCAGAGGATGAGAATTCTCATATACACAAAGGTATAGAAATATTTGGAGATTAAGAATTTAAGTGAACATAAAGGGATGAATAAAATTACTTGGCACTTCCAGAACTGGACATTTGAGTAGACATTTGCTTTCTTTCTTGGTGACTGTTCAAAAAAAAAGAAAAAAGATTTTTTTTTAAATTATTACTTATTTTTTACATCTCAAGAATCTTTTTCTCAATGGGGAATACTGGTGACAAGGTAATACTGACTCGCAGACTCACCCAGGATGAAAGGATCCTAGAAGTCATTGGTCCAGCTTCCTGCACAAAGCAGGATCAACACTGAGTGCAGATCAAGGGGCCCAAGGCTTGGTTCAGTAAGGCCCTGAAAGTGCACAGCTTCTCTCTCTCTGCTCAAAGTTTAATTATGCTCAACTGCATTTAACAGATGAAATAAGATATGCATATAAAGTTTTCAAGACAGCATCAGGTACAGACTACAGTCAAAGGATGTATGAGGCCACTGAAAGATATGAAGTATTAACTTCCTTGTTTTGTATATGCTTCTACTTTGTCCATATTGTCACTTTAAGTCTAGGTTATTTTAATAAAATATTTCAACCTATTTATTGAAATATATGTATCTATTTATATAGCTGTATATTTAAGTAGATCCTTACACACATTTAAAATGTGAAAAACAGCAGGGCTCCTCTACCCAGAGATTTGGTTTAGCTTCTCTAAAGCTATTAAAAAAACCCCGAGTATCTCTGCTATTAATGTGACTTCAACCACATGCTAGCACATCAATCAGTATTGTGAAATAACTCTGCCTCTTAATTTCTATTTTAAAAATGATTTTTAACAGTCTCAGCCAAAATATTTCCAAAGATGAAAACTCCTGGGCTTCTAGACTGTGTACTTAAGCATTCTAGTTCATGTATCAAATGTATCTGAAAAGAATTTTTAGCAAATGTTGTCACATTTAGAAAAATCCAGAAACTGAGTAAGTCATCCCTAGTTTGTAAATCTAATTCATAACTCTGCAGCCAAAGAAAGATGCTGTTTCCTTTTGGTATAAAATTCATGACCATTAACAACATATATTAGTTTGGCTGCAAGACTAAAATTCTGAATGTGTGATCAATGAGTATCTTAAGATTAAGCGACCATTTGGGATTACATTCATCAATCCTAATGGTATCTTATTTAAAAGTTTAATGGGAAAGCTATAATGCATATCACATTTCTCAGTAAGATACATTATTATTGAATTTCAGATAGTGGATATTACAAAAAATGAAATAAAAGCAAAAAAACCTCCATTGTTTAAAATGGATTTTTTAACTGTATTGAACACATGGACGAGACTGTTGGCATTTTTTAAGAGGGCTACTCTTTAAGTAATTCAACCTTATTTATTTTCAGTACATATAGAAGATTATGTCTTTCAGTTAGATCTGAAAAGAGTCATTATGGAACATGCTGATATCTACATCATAAAAAACATATATGACATTTTCAGTAAAATGTTTTAACATAATGGGTCAGTCATACCCATGAAGTGATTTTGTTCCTCAGAAGTCATTTATTCACTGTATTTAAAGATGTGAGCCAGCTCTTGTATTTGAGAAATCAATAAGTGTAGCAGTTGAACTAACGATGATTCATGCTCAGGGTAAAACCTGTCAAAACTGAGAGATGTGTAAAATATTCTTTTAGTCCATATTCTTCTGATAGCAAGGAAGGGATTTATTCTTTCCTGGGAACACGGAACATAGAATTTTTTAAAAAAGATGTGTGTATCTGTTGACTTTAGTTGCTTGTGGTGAACTCTGGCAGATCTTAATCCAAATTAAAGCTCTGCTCAGCTTTTCCAGCCTTTAACGGGTACTAATACAGTCTCCAGTTAGGACTCCTAACAGTCCTTGCCCTGTTCTGTATTCCAGCTGTCCTTGGGTTTTTTGAGGGTTTGGTTTTTTATTTCATCTCCTCCCCCTCTTATTTTTCCATTCAGCATTGCTGAGGAACACTTATTCTCACAGATATTTGATAAAAATGCCACTATTACCCCATCTTCTAAAAGAAGCCATATGTTAGAATATAATTTGAAAACTAGCTTTCAGTTGTACACTATTTCTGGTAACATCATCAGTGCACACAACAAATTGCAGCAAGACAAGCAGACTTGAAAACATCCCACTTTTTACAGACAGTGCTGTTTTGGCTGTGGGCTGTGATAGATAAACTCTTCACTTACAATGGACATTTCTGGGACATTTCTGCATATTATCAAAGCACAGAAAAGAAATGAGGAGGAAGCGATAGGGTTGGCAGTTTCACAGCAGCAGCTAGAATTTATGTTTTGTAAAATAAATTGCTCATAACTTAAGGGAGCTGCTGATTTAAATAGTATAATACTGCCTATTTATATAACATTAGCGTACAGGGATTCCAGTCCCCGTGGATTGTTATGTGATGTAGGAATACGACCATGGAAAAATCAGAGTTATCTTAAGCCTGAGTTTCTAAAGTACTGACTCTTTGAAACTCAGCTGGACACTGCCTAAGACTTCCTGAAATAACAGTATTCATGCTTGATAAGAATGACAATACTACTGAAAAGAAATACTTTTTCTGTCAATAAACATTTTGTTTGAAAAGCTAAACGACCTAGAAACCACTTTTACTGAAGAACAGCAAAGCACAATGTCCTTTTCCAATACAGTCTTTTAGGTAAGTTGAAAGCATGAATTCTGATTGTTCAGCTATGGCAATTCTGAATGAGAAAAAAAAAGTCTTCTACTTAAATTAGAATGTTTTGTTTTGTTTACTTATAAAACTCGAAGTTGAACAGCAATCCTGTAAGTATAAATTGAACAGAAAGAATCTTTAAGTTATTTGAAAAGCAGCAACACCTTGTCTCATGTAGTCTCTTATGAGAAGTGGAGGTCAATCTATTTTTCTTAACTGTTACACAAGGCTGAACCTGCATATATGAATCAACATGTCAGCTGATGAATTCAAACCCTCCCTAGAACAAATTTTAAAAATTCTTTTGAAAAATAGGTAAGTGGATGCATATAGACACATGTGACACCACAACTTTCACATTAGATTCAGAAAAAAAAACAGTAAAAGCATCAAATACCACCCCGGTTTTCCTGCCTTTTTAGTTCAGAATATTTAAAAAGGGAGACACTGTGACAGTTCTGCAGGCAGTCATAGTAATTAGCCTCACAAAGAGCAGCCCCATCATCCCACCATAAACACACCAATAATGTAAACAGAATAATGCATATACAAAGAAAAATAATGCAAAAGATATGCAGATACTCCAGGTATAACTCTGCTACTTCTAATAAGTAGGAAGCTGCAGGTACTTACAGGACTGCAATTCAACATGGATGAAATATGAAAAGGCTGTTTATTAGACAAATACTAAACCAACACCAGTGCCCATGATTCTCAGGGAAAATAGAAAGAGCGTGTTTTATGCTATCCTCTATTTATGAGTACTCATGTTTTGCCAAATAATTTAGACAAAACCCTGGATAGAAGTGGGACACGATGCATTCATATGAACAGTTACTCCTATGGGATGATTAGTGATAGCAGACAGTGCCATTAAATTCACTTTGCCAGATTTTACTACAAAGTACATCATCTCTTCAGGCAAAGATGACCTTGTCTTTTTACATCTTTAAAATGTCTTGTTTATCTGTACAGCAATATTGCCTGGTTTCAGCTGGAATAAAGTTCATTTTCTTCCTAGTAGCTGGTGCAGTGCTGTGTTCTGGATTTAGGATAAGGATAGTGTTGGTAACACATGGATGTTTTAGTTGTTTATATTAAGTCGACTTTGCAGCTTCTCACACTGCCCTGCCAGCAGAGGCTGGGAGTGCACAAGGAGCTCAGAGAGGACACAGCCAAGGACAGCTGACCCAAACTGGCCAAAGGGATATTCCACATCATGTGACATCCTGCCTAGTATAAAAACTGGGGGGAGTTGACTAGGAGGCCACAGCTTAGCGACGGGTCGGGCATCGATCAGCACATGGTGAGCAACTGTATTGTGTATAATTTGTTTTGTACATTCTCTCATTATTTTCTCTTCCTTTTCTGTCCTGTTAAATTGCCTTTATCTCAACCCATGAGTTTTACTTTTTTTTTTTTTCCCCTTCAGATTCTCTCCCCCACCCCACTGGGCAGAGGGGAACTGAGTGAGACTGTGGGGCCAAATTACCTGCTGGGGTTAAAGCACAACTGTCCCGATCCGATGTCGGGGG
>NW_008623756.1:0-3265 GCF_000691845.1 Merops nubicus
GAGAGCGCGGTGGGCAGGCTGAGCAGGGCTGGGTTTCATCCACACCTCGCTGCTGCTGCCCAAGAAAGTATTCATTAGTAGGAAGCTTATTAAGAAAGTTCAGCCGCCATCCAGCTCTTCCTTTTATCCTGCCTGTTGCTCCTTGTTTCCATGTCCTGTAACAACACCTTCCTTTCTAGATCCTTTTTCCCTTTCCACCACCGTGCTTTTAAAGTCTTCTTTGCCTTAGCTGTGTTTCCTTTCCCCACATTCTGCTTGCACCATCTCCCAGCCTCCCTCCTGCCTCCATCCCTTCCCTGACAGCACAAAGAAGCCCCCGCACCTCCAGCGGTCATGCCAACCATTATCAGCCCAAGGCGTCTGCCAAGCTCCATCAACTGCCTGCGTGTCTGCTACCTACCCAGAAATAAAGCACAGAGCAGCCTCCAAAAAACACCCAGCGTAGGGAACCAGGCAGCTCTTCTCTGGGTGCTCCTGCCTCTCCCCCAGCGAGCAGTGGGCACGCTTGTCTTGGCAGCAGGAGAAGGAAGGTGAAGCATATGGCTTGCTACTGCAGCCTCATGGTGCATCAGCACTGAAAGACAGAGAGGGTTCTGCATGAAATGCCAAAGAGCAAAGTGTTAAGTGCAGAAGGGGAAAACCAACAGCTAGTGTGGGTTATGAGTCCCACCAGCTCTCTCCTTGGAGACAGAACAACAGCAGCTTAAGTGACATGGGTGGTAATAGGCAAAGACTTCTAATACCTGCCTGAATTTGGGCAGCTTGTATCCAAAGCTGCCTGGTTTGGATGCCAGAAAGCACTAACTCCCCAAAACTGAAGATTAGCTCTGTGGCAGCAGAGGAGAAAAGAAAGGAGAAAATAAGCCATGAAGCATCATTTTAGAGTCATTACAGGTTTGAGATCTTCCACCTGGCTTCTATTAGGATTACATCTGTATTTTGGTGCCTAAAGAAAAGGCAGGGGGAAAAAAAAAAAAGGGAAAAACTAATTTCCAGAGGTGCAGAGCACTCAGCATGTTCCCTCCTGTGCCTCTGCGCTTCCAGTGCCTCGGGGATGCTTGGATGCAGCTCAAGGAGGACCAGGCATGGTGAATGAGGACCTGAAATTTTATTCCTTTCATCTTCTGTCAGAAGCAGAGACTATTTGGAGATTTATTGCTCGTGTCAACAGGAAGTTCATGTTTACAAGTTTCCAGGGAAAAAGGCAGCATTCCTGTCCTATGTGATAGCTCGGTGGGGACGCTGTCTCACTTGGGAGTCCTCAGCTTGGCATGTTAGACAGGAATGAGTTTTAGCCATGTAAAACTTCCAGACAAAAAGATAAAGCTCTGAAAAAAAAAAATTGAATGCCAGAAGGAAAACAGTAATTCAGCAGTTTGGTGGAAAATACTCAGCAAGACAGCATAGCAATGTCTGGAAAAATACTTTTGCAGCATCTGGGATTCACACTTAAAAAAAAAATAGAAGAATTTTAAGAGGATGAAAAACTATATTCAGGCACTAACACGGATTTTTCTCCTCTGGTCCAAATCCCTTGTCACTCCCATTACACTGTTCCTCCGTGGGTCAGTAGCCAAGCTTGGCCCACGGTCACACCAGGGTGGCCCTTTCCCTCCCAACAAGTGCACACATGGGTCCACAGTGGTGTTTGGGGGTGCTGCTGGATCCACCAGGAACTGCCAGGATCCATTCCCCTCCAAGGCTCCACCCCAGACCAAGCTCCCTCCTTTCTGCAGCCACCAGTGACCAGAGAGTCACTGGTGTCTGAGTGCTGGTGAGAACACAGCCAGCCAGGGCAGGCAGCAGCCGTTCAGTTTAACCCTGGAGCAGGGCCACGCTAGCTGCAGAGCAGATCTCTGGCACCAGCAGTGTCACCTCGAAGCCTTCCCAAAAGGAGAGCCCTGAAAGCTGGTTTGCACAAAGGCGCTCCAGCACCCTGCACATCTTTGCAGACAGCCCTGGTGTAGCAGCTGGTACGCTGCAAATTCACAACCATGTTTTGCAGCAAATTCCCCATGCAGAAAAGCCACATTGTCAGAGCTTTGAATGCTGAATCCTGAGCTGGAGACACCATTTACTGCCTTCAGCAAGCAGGAAGCCTGGGCAGAAACAGTCCCATCCTGTGAAACCTGGACTTAACATCATGTCCTTCCATATGGTTATTAAAAAAACAAACACACCAACCAAAAAAAAAAAAAATCCCAACTTTCTTTCAAAGATTACACAAAACAAAATGACATCAGGACAGCCAAAGGTTGAACAGGTAGCACTCTACCAGGATGCCAAAGAACAATATTCAGAACACTACATACTTAGGTTATGTCGTGCAGTCTAATAAATACAAATATATAGTGCCTAGGCTGGTTTCTGACCCCTGTATTGGTCCCAGAGAAAGCTTCTGTCCTGACAAATGGACATTTGCTAACAGAAGAGTGGTCCAATCAGAAGAATCTTCTGAAACAAACTTACTCAACAAAACGCAACAGGTACAGAAAATCAAGTCTCAAAAAGCTTCTCCCTGGAGAAACAGCTGAAGAAAATCAGGCTGAGAAAGCACATAACCCACCTGCCCTTGAAAGCTTTCAGGATTTAACATGCAGAAGCTCAAGACCAACCCACCTAAAGAGGAAGCCCATAACTGCTGGATGCAGCTGCTCCCTGCAATATCACATTCGTTCCCAGAGCTTTCAGCCATAGCTGCTGCCAGCACAGGCTTAGGGTAACCCACCTCACCCAGAGGTGCACATCTCCACTCACTCTGGGCATTTGAGATCTTTCCTCATCAGATAACAACAAGATTCCCAACAGAGTTACAGTGGAGGGGAGGAGAGAGTCATACAAAGTCCCCAGAGCTTATTTTTCCATCCTACATGCTTAGGAGGAAACACACCATTACGAAGGAGCTGCCTGCCCTGGATCAAAGTGACATGCAGCTGACACAAACTCTACACAGGACAGGAGCCATTACTGTTTCTACACAGCAGAAAGAGGGACCTGTTTCCTGCTCTGTGCTCCTGGGCAGCTGCAGGAGCTTTGTGCTCTGCTTCATGCACACCCAGCACCTGGTTTGCTCCCACAAACCTGGTAAATAACATGCTGAAAAACACCGAGACGATACAAAGAGAAGATTTTTTCAAAAGCATTGTTTGGTGGGCACATCACATCAAATAATGTTCCAGCCCACACACTGAACGTACACATTCCAAAATCTGTAAGAAGTTAAATGTCTGCATGCTGAAGTTAATTAACATGCATACAAGGGAAA
>NW_008623756.1:3296-4354 GCF_000691845.1 Merops nubicus
CCAAAAATTACCTTCAATCTATAACCTGGATACACTGAAAGAATAAAAAAGAAACCTCTCAACTGATAAAAACAATAATAAAAACCTGGAGCAGGAGATGCAAAAGAGACATTCATCAGCAAAGCTTCTCCAAAGTGGGGCTGGATTTGATGGCACAGGCAGTGAAGAGGCAGCATTCTGGAAACAGCTGATTTGATTTGGCTGTGTTGCTACCGAGAGGAAAGAAAAAAAAAAGGGAAACAAGCACACACCCAAAAAAAACGCCCACACCAAAACAGCAGCCTGAGCATGGATTTACTTCCATTTACTGCATCAATCCCACCCAGGGCCGTGGCTGAGGGGAAGCCACGTTTATCAGCAGCGATTCTACTTCTGGGTGTGCTCTGCCCAGGTGAAACAGGAGCTCGTGGGGCTGCTCTGAGCTCTTCCCAGCTGTGTTTTGCTGTTGGTCAGGAGCGTCTCCACCTGCTTCTGCAGATGGAGCAGCTGCAGCGAAAGGCCAACACCTGGCCAGCCACAGCCCTACCTCCTGCTGTAGTGGGGGATCAGTTACAGCAGCTCCTGCCCTACTTACAGCCCTAGCAGTAGCTGATTATAAAAGCTGCTGTCCTGGTTAATAACCTAGCTGCTTTAAGCCCAAGGAACCTGAAATGCTGCATGCTGAGTTTTGAGTCCAGTACAACTCATTGACCATGGTCAGCTTGCCACTCACCGGCCACCAAAAAAACCCTGAAGCAGGGTGGAGGAGATGAGTGACAGATCCAGCACCAGCCTCTCTCATGGCTGTAGCCACCATCCAATCCCCCAACAACTTTACACTTAACAACCACCTGCACCCCTCCCACAACAGCTCTGGGTCAAACCAACCCAAGCAGGGCTCCTGGTGGGACTCAGCCTGGGCAGGCATGGACACACGGTGCTGCAGCCCAGCCCAGCCACCACCCTGTGCTCCTGGCAGCCTGGCTGGTAGGACACTCTGCTTGGCATGGGCAAGGCAGACCACGCACACCACTGCTGATCCTGTTTGACCTGATGCTCCAAGCTACAGCAGGGATTGG
>NW_008623756.1:4385-6452 GCF_000691845.1 Merops nubicus
TCTGCAGATCTAGAAAAACAGATGACAAACACAGGTCCTCTAGGGAACGTCATTATGAGCAGAGCAAGAGTAGCACCAAACCCACTTTCTGAGGGATTTTTACAGCAGCCATTTCTAAAAACAACTCTCTTCAAGTGAATAGTGCAGGCTGAGCAGGTTTCTAGTCCAAGAGTTCATTCTTCTTCTTGGAGACTTCTTACAACTAAGCAGCAGTGTAATACATCTACCTGATTAGCAGTGCTGCTTCAGCATTTCTTTTCACTATTTTCCTGCAAGTCTTTATTCATTGATGATGATATTTATACTAGGAACACAAGAATATGCAACTATGTTACTACAAACTGTAGAGACAGACAGTGCACTTAGATAACCCAAACAAAACCACTTCCCAAGAGGTTCCAAGTATCTGGACACTAGAGCAAAAGAAGCTGTTACTTAGCAGTGATTTTTAGATTACTCAAACCTAATTCAGAACCATAGTCACACAGGGAAAAAAAAAATCCACAAGATGTAATTGAGGGCAAAAATTACATCTTCCAAAGGCAGACCAACAGGAACTAGTTCAAGACAGCCTGCAGGGTTGACTTGTATTGACTATAGAAGATCTTTGTGCAAAGGTCTTCCTGCCTGCTTATTTCAGCACATTGGAAAGCTGCAAATACACTCCCTAAAGTTCACACCAACACCAGGAATCTCATCATTCAGAGGTCTGAATGATAACAAGAGCTGGAGGTGCAACCCACTAAAATTCTTCCATGTCTTCAAGAGTCAAGTCCAATCAAACCAACCTTTGTCAAAGCTCCTCCTGGGTCCTGTTTCTAAGCACCTGCATCCCTGTGTCTCCAGGGTACTTGGCCTCCCACTTGCCTCAGTTGTTCCACAGTACACCTCTGCAGGCAGGAGGAGCTTACTTTGAGAAGGGAGCATGGCCCTTGGCCCATGCAGAACAGCTAATCCCAGAAGGATAATCTTGCTTTGATGGAGAAACAATAAGACCTTTGATAAAGTATGTAAATTTATAAAAGCCCTACTAAAACATTCCTTAGTCTCTGGGACTGGATGAGGGAGCTCTGTGATGAATTTTGAACGTGCCCCTCTCAGGCTGTGTAATGTAACAGGAGGCAGTGAGCTCAGGAGCTCACTCTTCTCTGCAAGGTACCATAAAATCTCTAACAGCACTGGAGGCAAATTTCCCATGGCTACTAACATCTCTGTGCCACCCCTTCAGCAACAATGCCTCATCCTCTGCCTGCTGGAGGAGCCAGAAGACACCCTGATCTCCAGCTCATCCAATTCCATCTCTTCAACTCACAGCACACCTCCTGCATGCCAAAAATGGGACCAATGATGGTAGAGCTGACCTGTCCCCAAGGAACTAGATCAAAACCACCAGCTGATTTCATATAGACCAAAACTCAACTGTGAGATGGCAGGAACGTTGTCAAAGCCAACCTGGGCTGCAGTTTTGATGGTAACCTCCAAGCTGAACCTTCAAGTCTGTAAAACTGAGAGTCAGTGGTAGGTTTTGTATTTAAAAGAAAATAAGATTTGATAACAATTCCTCATGACAACTTTGGTGTAGAAATCCACTTTACACTCATTGTGCAGAAATCCTCAGACACTTGTTTTCTGACCTCACGAGATCTTGATCTGGTACCAGAGAAGAACCCAGTGAATTGACATTTCAACACTTTCTCTTTCAACACGCAACTGCTGAGAAAAAACAGTGATGCTCTGACCTGAAACAACCAGTTGTGTCAAGGGATAATCCCTGTGTTGTATCAGTGACTGGAATTACCAGAGCTTTGCCAACAGTTTAATGAGATGGAAACTCATGCACCCACTGCCAGAATTTGTTTGTCTGGATATAAACTATTTGCATGCCCCAAATATTTTGCTTCTGTGTTATAAAACAGGTGTGACGAGGTGCATCTCCACGCAAGGAGCTGCTGCTCACAGAGGTACAGCTATTTGGACAGTACCACTGGTGACAGATTAAATTCCTGGCATGCTGTGTGTACTCAGGCAGTTCTGTTGGCTCATCCTCACCTCGGTTGTTGCTGCTGA
>NW_008623756.1:6483-15285 GCF_000691845.1 Merops nubicus
AGAGCCCATGCTGGAGAAGCAGAGTCAGCAAAGAGAAGGCTACTGTCACCTGAATAAGCCCACGTACGCCACCACTTCCCACCCCGTCTGGGTTTCTTTGCTTTTCTTTAGGTGTGTCTGGAGGACTGGCAAGCACATTTTACCATACAAATATAACATTTCATTCCATTAACTTTTATATCAAACTTAGCTTTCTTAATTAGAGGTACAGGCCTCCAGGGAAACTGCTGTAATTATTAAATGGGAAATAAAACCTGATAAACACAGTTGCTGTGGCGAGTGAAGATTTAATATTTAAATAAACCTGGTAGCAGGCAAATGAAGAAACATCTAAAAATTACCTACCCAGCAGTTTCTGTGCTGTGATAGTTGTTTACATGCACAGTGAGGTTTTGTTTTTCCTCTTTCTAAAATCAATAATACACTAGGGAG
This sequence comes from Merops nubicus, assembly GCF_000691845.1. Lineage (NCBI taxonomy): Eukaryota > Metazoa > Chordata > Aves > Coraciiformes > Meropidae > Merops > Merops nubicus. Next base: position 6,916 of record NW_008623756.1, read on the forward strand.
TAGAAAACAAAAAAAAAAAAGGTCTGTTCAATGAGACAAAAATAGTCATGAAGAAAAAGGATGGACAAGTGCCTGTGAACATTTTCAGAGCATCACGGTGAAAACCAGTGCAAGGCCAAGGGGGTACTGTTAGATGTGAGCAGCAGGGATGGGAATGCTAAAATCAAAGCAGGCACAGGTCACCTCCACTGCTGCCTTTGCAAGGTCCTCATCCACAGGCTTTCCAAAACAGGGGTATCTGCTGCTGTCCAAGACTCTTTCTAACAAGATTCCATCAAATTAACTTTGAGGTGCTCAGCATACTTAGAGGGCAGACCACACTTTCACAGAAAAAATCATACCCTGGGGGCAAAAAAAAGACACCGAGCAGTAGATTTTGAAACGTGGAGACTCACATGGACTAAGAGCTGGAATTTGGAGCCAGAGCTTGAATTTGGAGACAGAGCTTTTGCACAGAGGAGTAAATGAGCAGCAGGAAATGGATGTAGATAATCTACCAAAACTTCCACTTTGCGTGTCACTGACTGCAGCCCCTGTTACCCCAAGATCACATTCACAAGCTCTGTGAATGAGCCACTGCCTGTGCCTGAATTCCCACTGGTCCTTTCTGTGTGCATCTACAGCTGAGGGGTCATTTGGCTGGAGAAACAGATGCACACATGACAGCAGAGACTAGGTGAAGGATCTGTTGCTGCCTCTGTGCTTCTCCATCCCACATCCCTCACTGGTTTCATCTCTGTGGAAGTCCCTGGGATGCTCTCTTAGAGCTGCTAAATCAGTTTATTTGTGGTTGCCTCAGATTTGCTGTATTTTTTTTTTTTTCCTGGAAACCATCCTCCAGGTTTTCTCTCCACCTCTAAGCAGGCCTCCTGGCAAAAAGCACTTGGTTCTGGGAAGCAGAGGGATCCACAATGAGGACAAGAAATTTAATATAACTTCCATCTATGAAAAGGGAGGAAGAAGAGAGTAGAGAATGATCAGACAGCTAGAAACCTGGATGCACCAGTCTGTACATGCACCCAAGCGTGGCACAAGCCTCAAGTATGTACCCAGGCTCCAACAGGAGGTGGGTGTTTAAGCTGACACAAGGGATCTCAAGCTAGGCTTGAAGGTTTTTTCAGTGCTGCCTGATCTGTGATGGTTTAGGAGTGAGAGAGAATCTCTGAAAGAATATTCCTGAGGACAACAGAGTTTCTCAGCACAACCTGAAGTACGGCCTGTAGCGTTACTCACCACGGCAAGGTGATCTGCCAGCATCTGCAGTGAGAAGAGGGAAGCAGGCAGCAGAAGGAAAGCAAAGTGAGAGGAAGAATTTCTGGCTAGAATTCATGGCTTTAAACCTTTGTGTGAACATGGGCTGGGTGCTGCAGAACACCACGCTCACGTCGGAAAAGCAAAACGGGCACGAGGCTTCCATCCAGCTCGGATTTAATGGCAGAGAAGATAGACCTGCACGTTGAGAAGAATTCCAGTTGTTGATTTCTGTCTTGTCTGGCGAGGGAGCACAGTATTCCTCCTTCCTTCCTGCCAGAAGCAGTGCAAGTACCAAGTATTTTAAAGTAATTGCAGGAGCTCATCCCAGAAATGGCTGCATTTCACACTAAGCAGGAGATGCACAAGTGAGGACTGGCTCCCTGATGAACAAGTAACCTGCCTGGAGACCTGAGGATGAAAAGCTGCTCCCCAAAACAAACCATCGCTGCTTGCTCCCAGTCCCCTACCAGTTTGTCTCCCTTTAGCCTGCCCAGCCCTGTGAGCACCTCCATGCCATAGCTGGCAAACCCAGGGCAGCACAGGCCCAGGGCAGCAGGCACGGGCAGGAGCTGCCTTCCTACAAAGATGTTCAGCCTGATCCTGGCTTGTTTTTGTTTTGTTTTTAATTTTTTTTTTTAACTGATGTCTCTCTGACTCCTCAGAAAAACTGGCTAACATTTGGCCATGACAATCCTGCACCCTCCTAAATACAGAGCCTGGCTTTTGCAGTAGCGTTCAGAATTCTGATTATTGGTTAGAACAGCCACAATTATCCAAATAAAACTATTACTATATTGGGCCTTACATCAAAAATAGAATTTAATGAATTTTATTATATCCCAGGAAGCAAGAGCTACAAAAGGAAAAGTACTGCTAAGAGTGCATTGCTACTACCTATCAATTTCTCCTAAACACTCAGCACTTAAATACCCAAAGAAACACACTGCTCCCACAGCATAACTATTTCCAGCTCCCCTCCGAGTTCTTCCCTTTCAGCCAACTCGCATGGTACAGTTCAGCAGCTGAAAATTAAAGGGTCACAATATTGAGCCTTCAGGTATCAGGCTCACAATGGAAACAGCAGCTGACACAGAAAGGTGCCACTGAGCACAGCAGTAATAATTCTGTCACCTCAAAGCTGGAAGAGCTCCCTAATGCAAAGTTCGTTATTTAGCTCAGTGAGAAATGAAAGAAAATGCCACAGCCCTGGATTTATTCCTTAAACAGCCTCTTTCAAACCAGAGCCACACTGGCAGAGTCTTTAACTCAGGCTGCAGCATCCTCTTTAATTCAAACAACCCCCTTTCAAGTGGTGGTGAATACAGAGATGGCAATGGTCTAAGTGAGGGCTGCTTGTCCTTCAAGCCCATTTGAGCCCTTCTGCTGGAGCCCAGCCCCTAGAAAACATCATAGGAGCCAAACCCAGACAGATGCCTGGGATCCAACAGCAATTCAACAACAAATTCGGGGTGTCCAACAGCCACTGACCTCGCAGGGGAGGGCAGGAACAAGGAGGGCTTCTGCAGGGTCAGGCAGATATGCCTGCTTTCCGTTCACCCCTCCTCACATCATCCAGGAAAAGCCATCTCGCCGCCCCCGGGGACTCCCCACCTGGCCCCGCGACAGCCCAGGCCTGCTGTTAACTCCCAGGCAGATGCATTTATTCTCTACAGAGCCTCCCACGTTTTATCTAGCTGGGAGTTTCCAAATGTTGATCACCAAATCCAGCTAAAACCACTTTCAGCTCTTTTAGGCAGTCATTCCTGAAAGCGTTTTGGCTGGGAAGCACGGAAGGCAGGAAGGTGACCCTGCAGCAGGGTCCCCCCACTTGCCATCCTGCTGGGATGGGGATGGATGGAGGGCACCTCCAGCACCCCGCTTGGGTGCTGCTGTGAACAGGACCCGTCAGGGGAATGGATGTAAAGTTTACAAAGACCTCTTGCTTCAAGCAAATTTGCCTCTCAACACATGGCCAAACTCTCACGCAATAAATTAACTATTTGGCAGCCCCCGAACTAGTGCTGGAGCCAAACCAATTAGCGTTTAATGTGATCCCAATTTCCTATTTTTGAAAGGGGGGTTGGGGAGCGGGGGAGAGAAGAGGAAAGGCGAGGGAGGGAGGCCGAAGTAAATCCCCTCCTCGTGTATCAATCTTTGCCAATCATCCCAGATAAACCTGTCAGCCACAGCTCTCAGCCCGTGTTTGCACTCGTGTGCTCCGAGGGACGCTCTGGGGAACGGCGCGCTGGACGCAGCCAGCCTGACTCCCAACATGTGTTTTCCATACTTGGGAAATTCAATCATTTAAAAAATATTTACCAGGCTTTGTCTTTAATTAGAAAAACATGACAACGGATAAGGCAAGTTATTGTTTCTAAGCTAGAAATGTCAGCGATCCTAGTGATGTCAGAAGATAAACCTTGTTACCAACCCACTTACACGCTGCCAGGGCAGCAAATGTTCCAAAGGGTTTTTTTCATCTCCCCTCAAAGTTCAGTGCTTTACAGTCACAATTCATCAGCGGCTTCTTGGCCACCACCAACCTAAACAGGGAAGAGGAGAGAAGGTTCCTGTCTGCAGATCTGCTAGACAGGGTGTTTTAATGCAAAAGAGCTTGCACAGCAGGGGAGGAACACGGGAGGCATTTGACTTCTTTGTGTTTTAACATCCTGCCTACAGCACCTCCCCTGCACATGCAACTACCTGCCAGCACCTAAGATAAGCAAATTCATCCCATCTGCACCTGGAAATGCCGCAGGCTGAGAGATCCCCATCCTTTTATAAAGTGTTAAATGAAGTTTCTGCTTAACCAATACCCACCGAAAAGTTTGCTCCCGAGAATACAGCCACAAAACATTGTACCCCAAAAACATTGCTTTTCATGTAGGAAAGCAAGCACACAGTGCCCCAGGCTGAAACCACCCAGGACCACATGTGACCGCAGAGAGGGACCACACACTACAGCCCCTCTTCCACCTCCAGCTGTTCAGGTACTTCCAGCCAGATGCAAACAGACTGCACAGACAGGACACACACAGCTCAGAAGTACAGAGCAAATACCTGTTAGCTAACAGACACAAAGGATACAGGATGTAAGGAGCTGTCAGGCTGTGCTCACCACTCCTGATGAGGCATCTGAAGAGTCCTTGCCTGCCCGGTGCCATGAAGAGTGTCCCTGGATCAGCTCCCCAGCACTGCCCAGCTCCTGTCTGCCACCAGCGCTGACAACAGCCAGCCCAAACCATCCCTCGCCAGACCAGCCTACTCCCGTCTACACCAACCACGAAGAGCCTGCCAGGTTTCCTTCCTTTAGAATTTTAACCTACTCTTGTTGTCACCTGTCAGAAACAACAGGATAAAGTGCACACAAAAGCCAGGTGGAGTGTCCCAGGTGATATATTTGGAGGAACTTGCTGCTACAGCAACTAGGTGCACCTACGAGGAAGTGACAGACCAACACTCAAGAGACTGCAAGGATTAAAAAATATGGATGTATCTAGTTCAGGGAGAGCTGGAATTGATGCTAACAAACTGATGTTGTCTATCTAGTCCACTTGGGGAAAAGCAGAAGTAATTCTGCAAGCATTCACTAAGTATTTGTCCAATTATTTTATGACATCCACAGGTTGATGCTACACTTCCCACTGAAAACCAGTAAGGAGAAGATTCTGTATATTTCAGAAAGCTTCAGAGTGTCACCTGTGGATCCAAAGTCAAGACGATACTATGTCATTTATCTTCTGAAAGTATCCCTGCAACCCAGGGTTGAGGGCTATTATCAACTACTGTCTTAAATACCAACATATATCTACACTGTATAAAATCCCTGCCTGAATAGACTGATCCTTTAAATCATACCAAGACTGCAAAGCAGATCTTTGAGGAAAACACAGGTGCAGATTTTCATCTCAAAGTCCAACTGCCAGGTAAGTTACTGCCTGGAGAAGTTATCACTTCTCTCTCTAAAGCAACATGAAATGGAGTAAAACAACATTTTAGCTGAACTCTAAGGTCAGGGTTGATTAATCTGAAGGACACAAACACAGCCAAACCAACGTGCATGACACCTTCATAGCAGCACCAAACACAGGCATGCACACACGTGGGATGCAGCAGGGAGGGATGGGAAGGTGACAGGGACACAGGAGAAGTTTTCTGCCTCAGATACTGGCTGGACAGATGCCTTCAGGAAGATGGTTTTCAGTCTGGAAGAGAAAGACTCACTCCTCAACTTTGTGAGCCTCACAGCCACCTCCTTCTTCTGAAGTCAGAGAGTTTACCTCTGACTCTTGCCAGCAAAAGGGAAACCCAAGAAGTCCTCCCTCCTTCCCTCTCCACTGGTTTATGGCAACATCTTGAGACACCTGCAAAACCCTGACAGCTCAGGCCAATGGAAATTTGACTCAGCTCACTACTCTACTCCACTCCTGATTTTATGAGTCAACTACATGAGCTCCACCTGACATATACACTCTTTTCTATCCCCAGAGAAGCTGTGAATTGAAAAAAACTCTCTTTTCTCTGACTTCTTTAAAAAGTCAATGTATTTCACTCTCTCGAACACCAGTGCAAGGAAAGAGTAACAACTTAAGCCTTTTATTTTACAGCATATGAGAATGAAGACTACATCCCTAAAAGATCCATTTTCATTTCTGCCCATTCGAAATACCCATGTAAGAAAAGGATGTTAATGGGAGTCAGTATGTGCCTCAAACTAATACAGAACATCCCAAAGTTTCAAAGCAGTCCCACTCTTCTTTCTGTCCAGATCATTAGTTTCAGGTGCACTGAACCACTTCTCTGTAACACACCCCTAAGGAAATGAAGCAGCCTTCTGACATTGCCACTAACTGCATCTGTAATACAGCAGAAATCACTGGGCTGATAACCAAGGCAATGCAGACAGTTTGTGCTAGTTAAAATCACAGCTGATTATTGACTTTTCTGAGACCAAAGATAAAAGCCACCAGTGTTCCTGGCAGACCCTAGGTCCAAGAACTAAGTGATGTCTCGTGCCAGTGTTCAGCCTGTTCAATAACTGGCACTAACCAGACACCACTACCTGCTCTAGCTATAAAGCTGCCAAAGGCTGCATATATATGTGCCTACCCTTACACAACAGCTGTATGGCCCACCAGGGTTATCATTAGCATTTCACCAGTGGATCCTGAGCCACAGGCATATTAAAGTTGCCTAAAAAATAATGCTTTAGCTGTGGATGAGTCACCCAAAGCATCCCAGGTACTTGCCAGCCTCTCCTGCTGGATGCTACAGCCTTCCTGTATCTGCTGGCATAAGGTCAGCAATCACTTCCTGACTTAGTTCTGTCCATGGGACCCAGAAGAAAAACCCTAATATCAAACACAGGTTAATATTGCAAGGCTGAGCAGCTACATACATATTTTCATGCTCCTGCCATGATCCAGAAAAACATTCAAACAATTTGCCTAAGGTTGCAGAAAGTCTCACAGCTGAAGAGAGGAACTAGTTTCACATACCCACCCTGAAGCTACAGCTTTAGGCACAAGATCACTGTCTCCTTAACTTCACTTATTTTTGAAGCAGCATTTCAAAGGCCTGTCTCTCCTGGAAGAGAAACAGGCAATCTGACCAGCCTGCATACACCATAACACTGCACCATAAGCAGATGCACTGGGTGGGATTTGTTTCATCTAACTTCTTGTTGCCAAAGTCTAACCAAGCTATCCTGGACTCACCCAACAGACAATGAGAAAGCTCAGGCACCTCCAGCATGCAGTTTGTCTTATCCAGAGAAAGGTGTTCAAGACTGGTAAAATGAATCACCCTCAGAAGGGCCTGGTTCTCTGCTGGGACTGCAAAGGAAGCTTGCAGAAAAGAGATCAGGCACAGAGGAATGACTATTGGAAAGCGAGGTTGAAGCAGATGATCTCACCAGAGCTCCTTCTCGGCATCATTTGCTTCAAGGCAGACAAAACAAAGATCCCTCCCTGGCAGTAAGGTTAGGAGCCCGTCAACCAGGTACATGGATTCTGCAAACCCATGTCAATGTTAACACAGCTTGCTCAATGCTCTGCCCTTCTCCCTCCGCGGCCGATGGGCCACCAGCTGTTTCAACTCCACATGCTTTGACAGACTAGTATTTTTAACTGCCTTATGGGAAAACACCCCCACTCCGATTTGCACTAAGCAGCATGATGAAGTATTCACCCACCCTCTGCAATTCCCATGGCTTGGTAATTCCTTCTCCATATCAGGAATGCAGCTTTCAGGGTGGTTTCTACATTAGCATCAGCATCTATCTTTACATTACTTCCCTATGAGCAATCAGACCTCATTTTAAAATTCCCTCATTTCCTCTGAGCTTTGGGATGTGCTTTTAACTGCTTCTGTCCCTTCACTGAACTATGACTTAGCAACAGCATCACCTCAGGGCCGTGATCCAGCCCATCAACCTTGGACACCTATTACCCACAGACATCACAGTTCCATCCAGCACATTGCTCCTCAGCCCAGGATCATGGTCCTGGTCCCATGCTCATGGTCCTTTCCCCACCGCAGATAAACACATGCTGGGTGCACGGATGAGAAAAATGATCAGGAGTTAATATGCTGAGAAGCACAGGCTAACCATCTACTCTGCTCCTTGGCAGCAGTAACGCACTTCCCCCATCTCCTGACGACCTCATTGCTTTCGGAGAGATTGCAACTCTTCAGGAAACAAACCTGGTTTGAGAAATCAATGAAAACAGAGCTGCAGTTGTCACCCTCCCAGCCCCACACAGTAGAGGATGCCACGCAGATGGGCTTCACACACGCGTGCCCAGCACGGCCTGCTCCTGGCCAAGGGGCGACGGGGCACCAAGGGGCTGCCGGCTCGGATCCTGCCACTGCCCTACCCTGTGCTGGGTCACGAAATTCCCTCCAGCCTGGGAATTAACAGGAACCCCGGCGGGCCACCCCGCGGGGCTGCTGCTGGGCTGCTTTTCAGGCGGGGGTCCCCAGGGTCGCTCCTGCCCGGGCTGCCCAGCGCTCGGAGGGCAAGAACCTGACCAGAGCTCTGACCCGTGAACGTGAGCGTTCCACACTGGACACATAAACACGTGGGCAGGGTGCAGCCCCCTCCCTGCACCCCCG
>NW_008623757.1:0-28802 GCF_000691845.1 Merops nubicus
TAAAGGATTCTATAATTCTATGATTCTTAAAAAAGTTTATTTATCAGAGATAAATGTATGGTATACAGTGGAGAGTAGGAACCCAAATGCTGACTAGAGAAGGAACCTGAAAGGAATTAGAAGTATGCAGTCCCTGGAAAAGGTAGTCATTCTGCCTCATCAGTAAGCCAGCACAGATAAGGGAGAACCAGCTGCTTCAGAGGTGACAGGTTATGCCAAGTTCTATAGCTAATTATCAACTTCTTGAGCAGTTTCCTGTATCACCCATTTTGATAATCTGCCTGCATTTACATGCTCCATTTCCAAAGGTGATCTTCCACAATAAAATTTGGATATAAAAGTACACTAAACATTGATGCTTCAATTAAAGGTGATCCTATCTTAATGAAAAACCTTTTTAAATGTATAAATTCTCCAGAGTGTTTTTACAAGATATATTGTATAGTTTTGGTCCTTTTCCCACTTTTTAATAGGTTTTGCTTAGAGCTGTGTAATAATTCTGAACAGAAAAAAAAATATCCAGTGCATAATGTCTAAATGTTTTTGCTGTTGATAGTATCTTATTTGCCCTGGGGAGGGGAGGGGAGGGGGATGGTGCAGACAAGGATTTGGGGGCAGGGGGAAGCTTCCAGATTCATTAGCAGATGCACTGATCTTATCGATTCTATATCTCTTAATAAAGAGGATGTTCATGAAGACAGTATTTTTATATTAATTTATGATCTGTAGCAGCACTGGGGCTTTTTTTTTTTTCTTTTTTGAGTGCTCTTCTTTTATTACCTATGAGGTTTATGTGTCTAGAAAGGATCAGAATAGTTTTAAAAGGACAATATGTGGGCTGCAAAGCCTTTCTAGGAGCCCATAGGGGTCTCTGTGGGACAATCCATATGGCTGAAAGTTCTCTGATGCAGCATGCATAAAACAGCATCCCTGCCTTTGAAACAGACAGAGCTATTGAGATGAGACGACAGAGATGGAAATACTGCTGGAAAAAACAGTGGGAAATAATGTGGCTAGAGGCAGAATTAACTATAACTGTACACTTTACTGTCTTTGCAAAGAGTTGGATTCGTTGTTTTTTTTTTTTGTTTTTTTTTTTTTTTACCTGTAGTTTCATTTCACTTTAGTTCTTTTTGCAATTCAGAATACTGGAGTATGTAAACATTATCTTAAAAATAATTATTTAAATTTCAAGAAATCAAGTAATGTGTGATTATTCAAGTGTTTTAGAATACGCTGTAAAATCTCAGGAATAAAGCTTCTATTCTAGACCTTTTCTATGATAGGTAGAATAACAGTGAAAATAAAAAATTTCACACATGAAATTTTCTTGAAATTCAATTTATATTAACTCCTTGTTGCAAAAATAAAGCATCATGGATTTGTCATAATCTTATTGCCCAGCAGTCTGTTCTACAATGCTGTTCTGTTCTACATCAGTGAGATTTCAATCTGAGTCTGAGTACCTAGGCTACAGCATTGTACTAAGACTAGTGGGTACACCAACAGCTCTTTAGTCATGACTGCAGTCCACTTTAAATCTCATTTCTGGTGGATTTCACAGGGGAGTTTGTATGCATGTAATGTAAAAGGAACCCAAATGATATTATGGACAATAAAAGCATAAGCTTCTCCTTCCTAAAATTCTCCGCAGAGAAGCTGCAGCAACTGCCTCTGGGTGTTCTTGGTTCTGTTTCACCACTTCACCATCTGGGGAAACATGAGACAATCAATACATCAGATTCTGGAGGTTATGCTTTAGAGGTTATTTCTTTTTAACAGATGAATCGTTTTCCTCCTTTTCATCATAAATATAAACAGGGGGAAAATATTGTAACTAGTGACAACTGAGGTAACTGAATACTGCAGTTTTGTTCAGATACAGATAAAAAGGTTGTCAACCTTGCTTGACAGTGTCCAGTCACAGCATGAAGGACAAATTTTTCATGGACTTTGCACTAGTGTGATGTATGGTTACTTTGCCCCCGCCCCTTCCCCCCCAATAAATTACCTTCATCCAGAATAAATGTAAATATAAGAACAAGCTGTAGCATTACTCAATAGTTTAATTCTCCTTCACTGGGTCCTTGAAACTTCTCACAAAGCACTGTAATCTTTTAGAGTGACTTAATGCATAAAGCATCAACATACTGAGAAATCCCAAAAGTTTCACAAATTTAAGGAAGCATAGATTTTAAACCTTTTTCTTTTTTTTCCTTCTTTTTTTAACATCTTTATTTGTATACAAAAGGAAATTTGATGGAATATAGCTGTCTCTGGTCTTTAAAATTATAATGGCAATCGAGATCTTTATTATTAAATAGTTGGCATTATTCCGTGTTGTAAAATCTAAGACTACAGAGTTATTACATTCTGCCAATAAAATTAAGAATGCATGTACTGATTCATTTTCAGTTAAACATGAAAAAAATTGTTTTACCCTCTTTATCCTGTGAGAATACACTATGTAAAGACCTTCATCTGTAGAGAAGTCTCAGATAAAAACGTCTGGATGTGATTGGGATTTTTTAAAATTTTTTTAATTTCTTTTTCTGAATGAATATGTAACATTGAATAATTTTACTTGCATCATTTATATCATACCTTACGGTCTTCATTACAGAGACAAAGTGCCTTTGATTTTTTAGAAGTCGAACGCAAAGTAGGTCTGGCACATGTGATAGAATATTCATAGAATGCTTTGAATTGGAAGGGACATTAAATCTCACCTAGTTCCAACCCTCCTTGCCAGTGGGCAGAGACACCTCCCACTGTATCAGATTGATCAAAGCCATCCAAGCTGGCCTTGAACACTTCCAGGGATAAGGCATCCACAATCACAGAATCATAGAATGGTAGGGGTTATAAGGGACCTCTACAGATCATCTAGTCCAACCCTCCTGCCAAAGCAGGTTCTCTTAGAGCAGGTTGCATAGAAATGTGTCCAGGCAGGTTTTGAAAGTCTCCAGAGAAGGAGACTCTCTGGGCAGCTTGTTCCAGTGCTCTGTAACATTCACAATAATGAGGTTTTTCATTATGTTTCAGTTGAATTTCCTGTGTTAGAGTTTGTGCTGTTGCCCCTTGTCCTGTCACTGGGCACCACTGAAAAGAGGCTGACCCCACCCTTCTGACACCAACCCTTTAGATACTGATAAGCATTAAGATGATCCCCTCTCAGTCTTCTCCAGGCTAACAGACCCCGTCCTCTCAGCCCTTCCTCATAAGAGGAAGGCTTCAGTCCCATTATCATCTTTGTAGCCCTCTGTTGGAATATCTCCAGTAGTTCTTGTCTCTCTTGAACTTGGGAACCACAGTAGTCCAGCTGTGTCCTCACTAGGGCAGAGTAGAGAGAGAAGAGAAGAGAAGAGAAGAGAAGAGAAGAGAAGAGAAGAGAAGAGAAGAGAAGAGAAGAGAAGAGAAGAGAAGAGAAAAGAGAAGAGTAGAGAAAACTTCTTTGACCTGCTGGCCACACTCTTTTTAATGAACCCTAGTATACTATTGGCCAATTTGGCCAGAAGAGCACACTGCTGGCTCATGTTCACCAGGATTCCCAGGTGCTGAGCTGTTTTCCAGCAGTTTAACTCCTAACCTGTACTGGTACCTGGGGTTATTCCACCCCAGGTGCAGGACTCTACGCTTGCCATAACTGAACTTCATTAGATTCCACTCCTCCCAATTCTCCATCCTGTCCAAATCTCGCTGAATGGCACTTTCTGCCATGCCAGCCACTCCTCCCAATTTTGTATAATTGGCAAACTTGCTGAGGGCACACTCTGTCCCTTTCATCCAAAGTAATTTTCACATTTTAATGTATTTTCACTTACAGTGAAGAACTTCTTTCTTACCTCAAATCTAAACCTACTCTCTTTCAGTTTAAAACTTACCCCTTGGTCTATCACTGCACACCCTTGTAGAGTCCTCTCCAGCTTTCCTGTAGGCCCTCTTTAGGTGCTGGAAGGCTGCTGTATGATCTCCATGGAACTTTCTGTTCTGCAGAAAGAAGAATCCCAACTCTTTGGGATTAGAATCAACCTTCTTTGTAGTACAGGTGCTCCAGCCCTCTGGCCAGCTTTTTGGCCTTCCTCTGGACCCACTCAAACAGGTTCATGAATTTCTTGTACTGGGGGCCTCTGATCTGGGTACTCAGGTGAGATCTCACCAGAGTGAATCAGAGGGGGAGAATCATGTCCCTTGACCTGCTTTTCATGCTTCTTTTGATGCAATGCAAGATGCAGTTGGTTTTCTAGGCTGCAAACTCACATTGCCAAGTCACATTGAGCTTCCTGTCAATCAACATACTCAAATCCTCCTCAGGAACCATTCTCCACCCAGCCTGTATTTGTGCTTGGGATTGCACACATGAAGCACACATTAGTATTACTTCGTACCTTCCTAGAATGTCTAGAAGCCCCAAAGGCAAGAATCCTTGATTTTTGGCTGTGATTACTAAAAAAAGGTACAACATCCCAAAACATGATGGTCTATTCATCCTTCTCATAAAGGGAAAAAGTACCAGAACCTCCACTGCTCAACTGAAGGAGTTAATTGACAGGGATAAATCTATTTTGTGCCTTTTCTCCAGCTTGCCCTATGCTCCCTGCATATATGATCACCTGATGGTCTAACAATCAGAGGAGTTGTAACTACTTCTTTTTAACATAACCTCTGTGCTGCTGACTTCTTTGTTCTATCAAGGCATGGGATCTATTGCCTTCTTTTCTTCAGGGAAGTGCTAATAGAGTACAAAATCCAGGAGTTTCACCACTGTCATTTTTGGAGAGTTGTGCTTAACTTCAGACCAAGGAAATTGTAAGGCTAACAAAAGAAAGGCTTTAAACTTTACTAGTTTTGTAAAAGTGCAGGGCATGATGACCACACAGTCTGGTACATAGCTTGGATCTTATTGGATTGAAATCTGTGTACCTAATAGGTGGTAGAGCTGTGACTTACTATTTTTATGATTTATAATAGGACACAAGAAGTTATAATATATATGAGAAAAGAAGAAGAAAGCTGCAAATCTTGGTGAGTACGGCTGCAATGTATTTCTAAGAGCACTAATATTCAACTGATTGTTACTAAGAGTAGAGGAAAAGTATCTCTAACCCTTTTACTTCCCTGTTAAATTTGCACTTGGATATAATAACATTTCCATTTTCTTTTTTTATTTTTTTTTCAGTGTCATTATTATTGTAACTGCCTGAACAATTAACAAGTTATTTAAAGTGCAGCTACCCCAAATTCTGCTTGCAGGAATGAAGTGCGACATGAATGGAATATGCACTCTTAATTTACAGTGGGTAATCACCTTTGGGAATATCGTGGCACATTAGACTAGTTCTTATCTGATATAAACAGACATAGTTCCACAGATACGTTTTGTCCCTTCTAAGGCCCTTGTCCATGATTTTTGTAGGTTTCTATTACCTAGCAGTATATGTTGCCACCTTCTAGGCAATCCTCCTGAGCTGTAACCATCAACAGGTGATATGCAGATGTGGAAGGTCCTATTGAAAATAAAAGCCCACTAACCAATATTTGGGGGAACAAGCAGTTCTGTTTAATATTGGCTGAAAACTAAAGTCTCCACATAATAAATGTAGGAGCTCTGTTTTGTCTTGTAATAACTGACTATGATTCAGCTTTAGGCATAACACTAAGAGGTTTCTAGAAATCCATCAAATTAATGTTTTTTCTGTTGTATTGATTTAATGGTCCTAGACCAAAAATTAATTTGATCCAACAAGCTCAATGTCTTCAACAGGAAAAGGTTTGCAAATAGAGAAAAAAAAAAAAACCAGCATGAATATACATTGTATGTACTTGCTTACACTTCTTTTCTATAATTTCTCCTTGCAGAGAACTAATGTAGAATCCAATAGGGTCTGAGGACTGCTGGGCACCTGCATCATCAGAGGTAGTCATAACTGATAGTTTTGTCTCACTTTGCAGTATATTCTCTGGTCTTGTGTGTTGGGATTGTGTCTTCTTGGGTTTTGGGAGTAGGGGAGGGAGCTACTAGTGTAGCTCATGTAAGAAGTGTTGAAAAGCTCCCCTGGCTCCAAGTCAGACACACCCCTGGCCAAAGCCAAAGTGATCAACATCTCTTCAGTAACATACTTAAGAGGAGAAAGCCTGTTGTGCACGTTTCTTTTGTGTTTGGGGAACATGTCTTATGAGATGTGGCTGAGGGAACTGGGATTGTTTAGCCTAGAGAATAAGAGGCTGAGGGGAGACCTTGTTGTTCTCTGTAACTACTTGAAAGGAGGTTGTGATGAGGTGTGTGTTGGTCTCTTCTCCCAGGTGACTAGTAATAGGATGAGAGGAAATGGGTTTAAGTTACACCAGGGGAGATTTAGATGAATATTAGAAAGAATGTATTTACTGAAAGAGTAATGAGGCATTGGAACAGGTTGCCCAGGGAGGTGCTGGAGCCACTATCCCTGGAAATGTTCAAAAAATGTGTGGATGTTTTACTTCAGGACATAGTTTAGTTGTCATGGTAATGTTCAGCTGGTGTTTGCACTTGATGATCTTGGAGGTGTTTTCCATCCTTAATGATTCTATGATCTTTTGTGTTGGAGAGAAATGGGGATAGGTAGAGACAAACATGTGGACTCTCAGATCAGTGAGGAAGGATTGGGGGAGACACATTAGAACAGCCATTACCCTTTGGCCCATGGTGACATGGCAGGCTGAGCCCTTGCAGCCCTTAGGGATAACAGTGAAGCAGAATTCCATCTAAGGCCTGTGTAGGACCCCACACTGGAGAAGAGGACTGCTCCCATGTAAGTCTATGACTCTGAGGGGAGACTGTGCTGGAGAGGTCCATCACTGGGAGGACTACCACCTGCAGAAAAGACTAATGTTGGTATAAGAAGTTCATGGAGTACTGTGTCCTGTGGGAGGGATGCCACATTACATTAGTGGAGGATTGTGAGGCGTTTTCCCCCTGAGGAGGAAGAAGTGGCAAAAATAGCATGGAATGGACTGGGATTGACCATGGCACTGCTGCAGGGGAGGAGGTTGCAGAGCTGGGCCCAGGCAAAAGAGAGGGGAAGGCTGAAGGTGTATTTAACATCCATTTGTATTTGTCACTGTCCTACCCTGAGTCAATCAGTGAATTGTTAGTTTGTTTTGTTTTGGTTTTTTTTTTTATTAAATT
This sequence comes from Merops nubicus, assembly GCF_000691845.1. NCBI lineage: Eukaryota > Metazoa > Chordata > Aves > Coraciiformes > Meropidae > Merops > Merops nubicus. Next base: position 7,166 of record NW_008623757.1, read on the forward strand.
GATTTTATTTCTCCAAGTTGAATCTGCCTTTTTTTCTATGACCATAATTAGTGAGCATGCCCATGTTTTGACTCTTGAGCCTTTTGTTGTATTTTCTTGTCCCTCTCCCACTGCAGATGGGTAGGAGTGAGCAAGTGGATATGTGGTCCTTTGTTGCCAGCTAGGTGGTCTCAAACCATGGCATCTTGCTAAGATTTTTTAAGTTTATGATTGTGGGCAGATTTTGAATGAATTCTATCTAGCTGTTAGCAGAACTAGTGGGAGAGCACCCAAAATGGCATTGTTGTCTATGATATGACTGGGATTGCTTGAACAACCTTTGTATTAACCTTAGGGAAAGCATTGACTATTTTGTTCTCATACTATGTATAGTATGTTACAGCACTGTGTATAGTATGTGTATGTTACTACTTCCATTCTTTGAAATTTGGTGTCCTTATCTGTGAATTAAACCCACATCAGTAAAACTTTACCTCTTAGATACTATGATACAGATTCTGTTTCTTATAGGCACTTTTAAATAGTACCCTGTTCATTGCAAGGGGGTTGGACTAGATGATGTTTGAGGGTCCTTTTTAAAAGTGCCTTGAGTAAAAGAAAAAATCTAAATAAATATTTACGTAATAGAGCAGTATCCCTGGCAGCGAGAAAGAAAATTATAAAAGCAGTGTGCATTGTTAAGGTTCTGTTGAGAAACAGAATTCCTTTAGTAAAAGATACCAGGATGTGATTTATTGTAACTACAGTTTATCATACAGTTGGCATGAGTACATTAGACCTATCAAAACCAGAGATCTGAAGTCATCTCATTCCTCTGTGGTGCTTGGATAATGTTCTGTAACAATGTGCCTTGAAGAGAGAGATAGCATTACAATACATGTGTTGCATAGCTTAAATTGTTATTATCAAAAATGGTCAGAGGGCTGGAACACCTCTCCTATGAGGAAAAGCTGAGGGAGTTAGGATTGTTCATCCTGGAGAAGGTTCCAGGGAGACATTGAAGCCTTTCAGTACTTAGAAGGAAGGTTATAAGAGAGGGTTTGTAACAGAGATGAGGATAGTCTTTTTAGCTGGATCTTTTACGACAGGACAAAGGATAATGGTTTTAAACTAAAAGAGGGTAGCTTTAGCCTAGATGTAAGGAAAAAAAAAAATTAGAGTGAGGGTGGTGAAACACTGGAGCAGGTTGTCCAGAGAGGTAGCAGATGACCCATTCCTGTAAACACTGAAGGTCAGGTTGGATGGGATTCTGAGCAACCTGGTCAAGTTGAAGGTGTTCCTGTTCATTGCAGGGGGGTTGGACTAGATGATGTTTGAGCGTCCTTTCCAACTCAAAACATTCTATGATTCTAAACTGCAGGAACAAATTTTAACTGTCTTTACTGTTACTAAATATTACTTAATATGAAACTTTTCAACTCAGTGATGATGGTTATATGACAATTCCCACCATAGAATACAAGTATGACTCTGACAGTGAACATCTGTCTTGCAAAAATTATATGATTTTTTTCTTAAAATGTATGGTCAGTGTATATGTGCTGATTTTGAAGATAAATTTGTTTTTGTCATGGATGAACTTCCATCCTATTTGGCTATTAAAGCTGTATTTTCTATTACATCATCAATAAGATAAATAGTGACTATGTGGCAGGCTTAAGTATACCATAAAGCCTAAAACCGAAACAAACATCAATGACCTCCAAAATAGATGTGCTAAAGAACTAAATAGATCTAAAGAACTCAGCAACAGGTTTTCATATCAATAACTTGGTCTTCAGATTTTAATAGCTTCAGTGATCTAGGGAACTAGACTCTATATCCAGCAAAATACAAGTTTATAGCCCTGTGGATGGAGATTCAGGCTTCCATTATAAATAAAAGGCATTGCATTAAATGGCCCTAGCCTCTTACTACACAACACTATCTGACACTAGTAAAATATTACTACATTACCTTGCCCTTTGTACCAACAACAGGAGCACATACTACACACAACAATTAATTTGCCCCAGGGAACACTGAGTTCTTTCTGAGCTGCAGTACACATGAATAGAGGTGGGCTGATCATCTGTTTCCCGTATTTATTTCCAGTGCATGAAACCCTAGCTTTTGTAGCAGAAGGACTGAAATACAAATGACCGAAGAGTCACCTTATCAAACCATTTTTGCTTCTTTGAGTTAATTTTTCTTGTATGAGTATGCTACGAGATAGATGCTGATCTCCAGCAAACAGCTTGTACTAAATACATCGTATTTTACATGATTTTTTAATAAAATGTGAAAAATTAACACTAAAGACTGTAATTTTTTATGTAAATAGTCTTAAACACTGACAAGAAGACAAGTGGGCCCTAATTTAGTAAATATTTTACAGAAGCTTATGACATAAGGTAAAACTTTTCTATTCACTTGACAGCACACATTGTACCAGTTTACTAGAAATACTAATTATTCAAAGTTCTCTCTGAGTTTGCATTTTACAATTGTTACAAGGTCCTTCTCTGTTCTTCTAAGCAGAACATTGAGGGAGTAGCCCAGGTGGATTCCACAATGTTCAGATAAACACAGTGCTTTAGGTTGGTATTCAATGTCTTGCACTTTCAACATTATAAAGTGTCAAATGGCACATTTGGTAAAATAATAATTATATTACTTCTTAAAAGAAATCACAGGCATGTGCAGATCAGCTTTCACACATCAATGTTTGTATAAAGAAGAACTAGCATAGAAAAAAAGTATTCTTGGTACTGACATGCAATAAATACATTATTTGACTTGTCTGATTTACTTAGTTGCCATGTATACAAAACAAAAAAGGTAAACAATGTTTACAAAACAAAAAGTAAACAACAACAACAACAAAACCACAAAAAAGTGTATGTTTATACATAAGGAAGGAGAGTATTGTTCCTCATTTCTTGTATCTCTTACAACTTCAAAATACACAAATATTCCAAAATTTGTCCTATGTTCCAAAAGAACAAATTAGTTTCCCAGAGAATTCTCTCAATATATACTGCTCAGTCTAAACTACAGTGTTGAAATCACCAAAACCTGCAGTTAGAAATGCCTTTAACTACAGAAATTTTGAACTGCAAATTTCTCTGGTCTCCTAAATTTAGCCTATGTATGAAGCCTTATTTTAGCAGATTGGTCATCTAGTGCTTGCCTATTATTAGTACAGATTTAACATTAGGTAACACAGAAAGTGCATCCAAGAAGGGTGTTTATATAACAAAAATGGTCATGGATACCCTTACTAGAGTGATAGCAATAAAATCAGTGTAACACCAACATAACAGTGCTGACCATATCTTGGTGACCTCTAACAATATACATACAGCATTAGGGGACTGGGCATGGATTGTTTTCCTTACTTTTCAGCAAGGTTTTGCAACCTGTATTAACCTCGGTGTAGTTATGGCTGTGCTAAACCTGGTATCTGTGCTAGGTATTCTATTAGCTGAGATGTTTCTGCTCTATAGTGAAGTGCAGGCAAACATCTTGGTGTCTGGAAATGTCATTTCCATTTCCTAGAGTTTGCTGTTCAAGGAAGATTTTTATTCTCTGCTGCAATTAACTTGATTTCCTGCTTTATCAGATTCTCTCTGCTGGTGCTCTAAATTTTAGAGTAAACTCTTCATAAACATGATCAAAACTATTTTCTTCATCACTGTATTTTGTTTGATGAGCTTTACTGATGATGACTCCCCTTGTTGAGAAACAAACAGAACTGCACTCCCAGGATTACTTCTCTCTTTTCTTCTTCTCCTCAGGAGTAATCATGTCTATCAGACTCTTTACTTAGTCACTGAAAAAACTCACCCCTTGCTGTTTAGGAACTGTAAATTGAATGGCATTGCAGAACATGAAATATGAAATCTCAGATAATGAAAACTAGCTCTAATTATATTCACACACACACAAAAACAAAAAACAAACAAACAAACAAAAACCAAAACCACCCCAAACACAGAAAGAGACTTTTAAAGCCAAATGCTAGAAAAACAAACAAAATAACCCAACAAACCAAACCTAGAAAAATTCAGATAGAGTGAAACACTCCATATGTCTTCTAACTTGTGTCATTAGACACGTTAGGAAATCCATGACATGGAAGTCTGCTGTGCTTAGATATTGGTTGAAGCAGGGAAGGTATCATGGCATTGTTTATATCTTCTACTGACTTATCTTTCAATTACAATATTTTTTTCAAAAGTGGAAGAGTACGTACTTTGTGAACTGTAACCAGGTCTTGAGTCTTAATTCTGTACTTACTACCTACTACCACCGATTCCCCTGACTACACAGCAGGGAGTCAGCAGCTCGGTAAGTCTGTGGTAGTGGGCTAGTCCAGGCTTGTTTTCCACAATGGGAAGGTTGTGCTGGAGCTTCCATGGGCTATTTAAACATGGAGAAACTGTAAGCCACCAATTCCCATGACTACACAGCTCAAGGCAGCCTTCTTGTTGCTCAGCACCTGACAGAGTGGTTGAACAGCAGCGCAGGGACATCACACGGGCAAGACAAATGCGAAGTCAGCATAGCTGGCAACAGAGCAGAGGAGATCAGCTCCGCCCCCTAACAGGCTACCTTAGAAAAGCGCTGGTGAGCCTGCTGGTTTGCCACGCCTGCAACCCAGCAGAAGGCTGCTGTCAAGAAAAATGTGGCAACTCAGACAGAGGTCCCACAAAAACTTGGGAATACCTCAGATACTCTGGCTGCAGTGAGTGCCAGAGCACAGACCTTGTGGCACAGGGGGACAGTGATCACACCCGTGTTCAATGTGACCAGGTGAATGATCTACTCAGCCTGGTGGCTGACCTAAAGGGGGAGGTGACTGACCTGAAGGAGGAGGTAGAGAAGCTGAGCAGTATTAGGGAGTATAAGAGGGAGATAGATAGGTGGTGCCAGTCCTTACCATCCCTGAGACTTAGGTGGAAGGCTAAGCAGAGGCTCCACAAGAAACATATCACCCCTACCACCTTGCAAACGGGTAATTGAAGGTGACCACCAGGCAAGCAGAGCACCTGCTACAGTGAATCCCCTGGCCTCTGCCTCATGCAAACAAAGCTGATGAATTGAGGGAACAGGGGCAATGGCAAAAAGTTCCTGTTTGGCATTGCAGGTGCCATAGGTGCAGCTGCTAAGCGATTCCCCCACCTCCCCAGGTGTCTGCAGAACAGGTACAGTGCTCTGCAAGGGGAACAGTACAAATGTGAAGATGATGGTTCTTCCTACTTGGCCGTGTCATTGAAGTCTAGTCAGACTGGCCACTGCATTAAAACCTCTCCAGTAAAGAATAAAAGATGAGTCGTTGTCATTGGTGACTCACTGCTGAAGGGGGCAGAAGGCCTGATATTGCAGACCAGACCTGCTGTTTGGGAAGGTCTGCTGTCTCCCAGGGGCCCAGGTTAAAGACCTAAAGAAAAAGCTTCCATCCCTAGTACTGCCCTTGGATTATTATCCCCTTTTAATGTTTCAGGTAGGCAGCGATGAAATAAGAAAAACTTCCCCAAGGACTATGAAAAAGGATTTCAGAACCTTGGGACAGTAGGTTAAGGGACTGGAAGCACAGGTTGTGTTCTCCTCTATCCCTCCAGTTGCAGGGAATGATGAGGGACTAAGCAGGATGAGACAACAGATTAATACTTGGCTCCGAGCCTGGTGTTACCAGCAGGGATTTGGGTTCTTTGGCTACAGATCGATCTGCTGGAGACCAGGCCTGATGGGAACAGACGGGAATAGCTTATCCCACAGGGAGAAAAGGGGTTTAGGGTGGGAGTTGGCTAGATTTAGACTCGATATTAAAAAAAAAAATCTTTAATATAAGAGAAATAGATCATTGAAAGGGGCTGCCCAGAGAGGTACTGGAGGCCCCAACCCTGGAGTCATTCAATGTCAGGCTAGGTAGGGCCCTGGGCAACCTGACCTAGGTAGAGATGTCCCTACTTGTGTTGGGAGGTTGAACCAGATGACCTCTGGAGGTCCCTTCCAGCCTAAAACATTCTGTGGTTCTGCCTATCCATTTATGTTGCAAGTAATTTTTTGTGCTACAGTTTACCTATCAAGTGGGAATTATACATGTGTTTTGTGGATTAATTAGGTGAAAATTCTGAAGTACTTTTGGAACATGTGGAGTGCTATGTAAATATTTAAGACTCAGAACTACACAAGTGTTTAAGTACTTAACACATGTCAAAACAAACAGAATTAAGTGCCTAAATAGATTTTTGTAGATCTGAGCTTTTGTGCCTTTTATTTGTAACTTTTGTTTTCCTTTTAATCAAGCAGCTGTTGCTTATAGAATGGGTTGGGGAACAAGTTCGATGAAGAAAATTGTATAGTGGCAAGTATTTTTTAAATGTTGCAATTTGTTATGACTACACTTTCAGTTTTGTACAATGTATTTTCCATCTTAAGGCCTTACGCAGGTTCCTGTTAACATAAGTAGAAATTATTAAGAGGAAAAAGGGAACCCTTATTGCTTTTTTAATGTACGTGTGTAATTTCAATTATTACTCTAGGGAGCACTCTGTATACAAGCTTAATTTTTTTGTTTTGGTTGGGGTTTTTACTCTCAAAAAAGAATGCCATTCATACATTTTTTAGTCTGCAGAAGTAATTACTTGTGCCCAAGTACTGAGTTCCATCTCTGAATGCTATAAATAGAAGAGATTGCATCTTAACTGCATAGAAAGTGAGAATATGAGACAGGCATGGTAAAAGAAATGGCCTGATGAATTTATAACTAGAGGGCTCACTTCTTCAGCCTTCTGCAGACTGTTCAATTTGCAACAATACCCTGATTGTTACCCCATTACTATGCAGAGATTCCATTCATCTTCCAGCTGCACAGGTCTTTATGGCCATTATCCAGTCATACTTGTGAACTCTTGCTACGTAAAGCAAATATGTATGTCATATACTGCTATGATCCAGGGAACTAGCCATTGAAGTAAAAATTAATTCCAAAATCCTTTCACAGACAAGGAAACAGGCAGCATGCTGAAGACATAAATGAACTAGCTGAAAACTCTGACACATAGAAACTGCGGTTTCACATAGAACTCTGACACATAGAAACAGGTCTGTACTAGTTAAGAATTGGGCCCACTTTTTTATTTCCATACTTTATTTTCTAAATCTCATTACTCAATGTCTGTATTTTTTTAAAGAAATCTGTCACAGGATGTTCTTTCATGTTTTAGGACTATCTTGCATAAAGCATGTCAGTAGTGACTTCTCAAATTGAATCTCTAAAAATAACCCCAAAAATTTTGGGACATCAGAAATACAACAGTGGAATTTAAGAGAACTATGAATTATTTACACAGAAAACCAGAATTAAATTGTTAGTTATAGCATGCAAGAAAAAAGGAAGAAAATACTTTATTTAGTGAATAACAAGTAGTGAATAGTATGGCATTTAAACAGGGGCCTTAGTTTTAAAAAATAGGTTTCACAAAAACAACACATTTTTGGTTTGCCATCTTTTAGTTTTAAACCACCTTTTTTTTTCTTTAGATTTATTAAGCATGAATACATACTGGAGGCTTTTTTCCAGCCTAATTAGTACAAGAATATGAAGAGTATTACATCTCCTGTTGCCATGTCCTCATGTCTGTTTTTTTTTTTTTTTTTTTTTTTTTTTTTTTTTTTTTGTGGTTGTGGTTGTAATTTTGTTTTGTTTTGTTTTGTTTTTATTATTTTTATTTTTTTTTTTTTTACACAGAGTTCTTGTGGCAAAAAATTTCAGATTATTATATTCATTCTGATTTCCAGATACCAATGCAATTCATTACTTAGCCTTTGGATATTGTATTGCTATGTAATGCTGACTGAATACATACAGTCAGAGAAATGAGACTGCCTTCAAACATTGATCAGATTTTTTTCCAAAGTTCAGGAATATTACATAGGCATAAAAAATGGATTCAGCAAGGGTATGTCTCTTATATAAAAAAAAACAGCTGTTAGGATAATTTGATTTTTTGTTGGTGCTTTAGCATCACTGATGGTGACAGTGCATCAATCATTAGTCAATCTAGTTACCTGTAGTGCAAGGATAGAACATGAAGCTCAGACTTTATTTCTTATTTGCCCAAGAAACGATGAGTTCAGAAGATACTTATAGGTTCCTGTATTCTAAGTCTTCTAGGACAACATAAAGTGCTGCAAGAAAATATGTCAATATCTCTGATATATACACAGGATATAGCTTAAGCAGATTTTAAAAGCCAGAAGAAATCTTTGTAGTTACCTTTTCTTGTCCATTTATGAAGCTATACAAATTATATGACATAAGAAATTCATACATTATGCCTACAACAGTGGTAGATAACATCTTTAGACAAAGCTAAACAGTATAAAATGCACTTTAAATTTCAAAATTCACTACAGCTCTTTGTGTATATATGTGATGGTTTAACAGGTTTTATTCTTATCAGTTTTAATGGAAACTTTTAACTTATGGAAAAAGTGCTGAATGATTAATAACTTCTTTAAATTTTGCCTAAAAGTTTAAGATAATGCTGTTACCAGAGGTTAAGTTCTATAAGAGCAGCAACAGCAATAATACTTAGTTTTCATCTTGAAAAGATTACAGTCTAACCCCCTCACAAGTCACAGGAATCAAATACGCAATAAAAAGCCATGAAAAGGAAAAACAGACAAGAAAAAGGATCAGAGAGATAAAATCATTGTTGGACTACTGATTCTTCATTATTCCAGTAGGTTAAATTTAGGCAAACAATGAGTCTTTGTGTTGACTGTCTAGTTACATGCTGGCAGCTTATTTGAAAGCATCACTGTAAGAATAAGCCCTGTTAAAGTCATCAGAAAAAAAAAAAAGAAAAAAAAAAAAAAAAAGATTCTGCAATATAAATCAAATAAACCTATGTATTGCTTCCAAACTTACAGTCCTGGATTATTCCTTAAACATGTGTATTTGGAGTTAACAATCTTTTAATATTTTTGACAATGAGATTCAGGATTATATACACTGAAAACTTATTAAGTACAACTAATGTAAAGAGCAGAAACTGATTCTGCTCTTGAACTGCCATTTGACTTAGTTTGGCTCTAGTCCAATACATAAGGAGCGAAAGAGAATGCCGTGTTTTTTTCACTAACTTTGCAAAGATTTTGGGGTTTTTTGTTGTCAAATGTTTGTAATTGTGAAGTGGAAAAGAAAAAGTTAGAAGACTTTGGCCTAAGACAGCATAGTACCACAAGGGAAATACATGGATACTAGGGAAGCGTCTTGATCCATATAATCCAGTCAGTAAGTCTGAGACTCCCATGGCGGGGCTTAAGGTCCTTGTTTTCAGCTTTATGCCTGTGATGCCTTTTGGACTAGTTGCACATGTTTCAAATGCTCCTGAAATCATGAAGAACCTGGCATCACGGAAAAGGATCCTTCACAAAAGATTAGTGGAGACTTATTTGATTCCAGGCCATAAAGCTTATAATATCTGAGGGTTTCTGATCTCACATATATTTTTTATAAGGACTGGAGAAGAACTGCTTGCAAGGTTCTTACTATAACAATTCTGTGTTGTTTTTTTAATCCAAAAATGGATGAAATTAAAAAATATTTTAAAAATATGTAACAAATCTTTCAAAATTTTTTTTTTTTTTCTCTTCTGAGAAAGTCCAGTTCATGATATATTGCAAAATACATCTAGGATGACTGAAGTATGTTTATGTGCCAAGAAGTGGTTAGGGTTTCCCACTAAAGTAATTCCAGAGGTGCTTGGCACAAGCTGTTTTCAGAGTGCCTCCAAGTCATAGAGTGGCTGAGCAATCAGTAGTTTCCTTTCAATTTCTGCCTGCTTAGTGCTAGAAAGGGTGTCTTTCGGTTTAGATCTGTATTTTTTTACTCCAGGATGGCCTGTCACAGCTGCAGTGAAATGAAACTTGAAAGAGATTTAAAATGTAGACCTTGCAGCCTCATTAGATGTTGTCTCGCCCCCAGCATTCTCCATTTTCAAGGTAATTTCCTCTGAATCAAGAGGCCTCTCCACAACATAGGGTGGCTAAAGAGTTTGTCCTGGAAAACATTCACCTACATTTTGCAAGTATCATAATTTATTTGCTTTGTATGAGATGTATTCAATTTTCAACATTTCTTTACATAAAAAAATATATATTTTCATTTGGAAATTATTGGTTAGAGCTCCTTCTGGTTTGTTTCAATAGACCAACAAAAACTTCTGTACAAAATATTGTTTTGATACGGTTTATGCATAGTACCCCACAATGTATATAAACAGAAATATTTGCTTTATTTCTTTTTAATAATCTTTGGAGATGTTTTTCAGTGAATAGAGCAAACTTTTTATGAAGATGGTTTCTTTTTACCAAAAAGGAAATGTTTGCTGCATTATCTACAAATGCCTTAATTTGTGCAATGCAGTCTGCTCATAAATGGTTTTCTCTCTTACTAATGAAATAGATAAACACTTAAAATTTTAATGTAGCCTGAGAGCTGGTTTATATTTGAACTAATGTCTGGGAAGGATAATGTTCTTGTACAGAAATTAGCATTATTAAACTAAAAGTTATATGTAATTGTTCAACAATGTCTTACATCCTCTTAACTGTTAGAGAAACTGTGTCTTCATTTGACAAGTAGATAGGACACAGCAACTTTCTTCAGGAAAAGAAGGCAGGTTATTAAAGATTAAACTAATAGCTTTAAAATATTAAACTAATAGCTTTAAATACAAATCATTTGTCAAAGCAAACTGAGTAGTGGAGTTCTTTTGTTTCTAATGTGCTGTGTTTTCACTCTGTTCACTTTCTTCATAGGCTAATTTACATTTTTGTAGGCGCTGAGAGAAAATAATACTTAAATGTAGATTACTAAGAAGTAGAGGCAATCACAATAGTTCAGATTGTGTAGAGGTTGATATACAGGAAATAACTTTGTTGGGACACAGTAATTGAATAACAGAGGCTAAGATTTCTGTGAAAGAACTTGATCATTCATGAAACTGGTCTTATAGCAGTTCCACTCATCATATGGTAGTTCCGTGGAGAGGAGTAGGCTGGAGAAGGGAAACTGCAGTACAGTTCTTCATTCATTATCATTAGTTGTTTTACATGGGAATAAGGGAATTAGATTGTATACGTTTATGTAATGTAACGATCTTCCCTGCTGGGACCACCTCGAAATGGTCCGCACTGCTTATTTTTTCATAGAACTTCCCAATGTAATACCCTAACAGAGAATCCTACTTCAACCTGTGTAACATGATGGGACAACATGCTATTACTCAATACTTCAGGGTAGTTTGCATAAGGTTAAATTTATTCATGTTGTCTTATCCACAATTTTAAATTACTTTACTTCACTTTGAGTTTGGGTCTCCTCAAAAGTAAGAAATCTCTGAACAGAGGAATCTGCAATGCCTTACATAAAAATGAAAATATAAGCCTGATCATTACAGTCTTAAGTTTCTGATTCCTTGATTGATCAGTAGATATTTTGGCAGGAAGCACAGGGAAAGTGTCCTGGATAACAAATGTGAGTGACCAATTATAAGTAAAGTGCAGACTGAGAGCTCTCTAAATGCAAATAAATTACACAGATAAGACTTCTAACTTTGTTACTTCCTCAGCTGCCATGCCCTTAATATTATTTCAAATTATGTTTTTTTTAGTAGGATAATTCAAATATAAGGCATTAAAGCTTTTTCACTGGATTATCTGAATGCACTCTGAGATTAGTAGAACCAGCTTCTAATCCATTGGCTGTTTTGTAGGTAATTTCCTCTGCCAGCCTATCTGCTGATACCAGCAGGCTGACAATCTTTGTCCACAATGAATTACATTGTTCATAGGTGAACAATCTAGGAAAGTGTAAAAGGGATTTTACTGGCTTATTGATGCTGGTTTCCTCATCAACCTCTTCTTGCATGGATGCGTTGGGACAGCTGTCTTGACAAAAGATTTCAGATGTGTAGGGTGTCTGTGAACCAGATATGCCTGGCTTCTGAACTTTAATTTTTATTTTATATAATACACAATTTCATAAAGTAGTTGAGGAATATATTTGAATAATTAAAAAAACTGAAGAAGCTGTGTATTGCATAGATAGAAAAATTGCTACATGTATACAACTAAATATTTTGTTTCTTTGGTTTATTTCTCTAGCTGAAGTCTGCATACTAACACAGCTTTCTGTTTTAGAGAGTAGTGCAGCTAACTTACAATGTCTGATGAGCATGTTCAGCCACCAACAAGTTTTATGTTTATAAATGGCATGTATAAATTTGTGTGCCTGCTTTGAACTTTCAGAAGTTTAAGTTCAAAATTTTTCTTACATGGAGTAATTAAACCAAAACAAAAGTGTTGCTTCTAGTGGCAAAAGTGAGCAGCTAGCTTTGAATCACTGCCAGTCTTCTGTTAGTAGAAGTTATTTGAACTGGACATTTCTTTGTTACACTTTCTTTGTGTAAAAGCAGTATTGCACCAAAGTGTTTTTTTCTCCTTGAACAAAGCAACAAACATCAAACAACTCCTACATAATGATTTCCATACATATTTTGCCTGCAAATTTACCAGTGAGCTCTGTTACTGTTTCATTTTTTCAATACCACATTTATGATTGCTTTTTTGGCTTGCTGGGTGCTTTCTGCTTTTAATACTCTCAGACATAATTAGTCACAACTGTATTACTTACATTCGCAATCAGTTTGTGGAGAAACCTGTCATGTTCCACTTTGGCTTAATCATGTCTTGTGTAGTGTGGCATCCTTTACAGTCCCCAGAAGAGCATCTATAGTCCCCAGACAGCTTACGTACTTGATAAGTTATCACAATTGCTTCTTCCATGCAAAGTGAACAAAAAGTTGCAATTTTTTCTACTAAATATGAAGAAAATTGTTTGGTTAATACTAAATATCTATCAGACATGTCAAAGACACACCAGTAAATAGCTTCCCATCATGACAGGTCTGCCAATTATGAAGTGTAAAATTATATAGAATCATAGAACTGTTCTGGTTGGAAGAAACCTTTAAGATCATATAGACCAACTGTCAACGGAGCATTGTCAGGTGACCACTAAACCATGTCCCTCAGCTCCTTGTCTACTTGTCTTTTACATACCTCCAGGGAGGGTGTATGATGATTTAACCACGTCCTGGGGCAGCCTGTTCCAGTGCTTTACAACCCTTTTTGTAAAGAAATTTTTCCTAATATCTAATCTAAATCTCTCCTGATGTAACTTCAGGCCATTCCTTCTGGTCTTACTGCCTGCTACATCGGAGAACAGACCAATCCCCACTTTGTTACAACCCCCTTTCTCCAGGATAAATAACTGCAGTTCCTGCAGCTGCTCTTTGTAGAGACATGTTCTAGACCCTTCAGCAGCTTCATTGCCTTGTTTTGGACATGCTTCAGCACCTCAATGTCCTTCTTGGTGTGAGAGGCCCAAAACTGAACATTTTATTTGAGGTGTGGCCACATCAGTGAGTACACAGGGACAATCACTTTCCTTGTCCTGCTGGTCACACTATTTCTGATACAAGCCAGAGTGCTGTTGGCCTTATTGGACACCTGAGCATGCTGCTGGCTCATATTTGGCCAGCTGTTGACCAACATCCCCAGGTCCTTTTCCACCAGACAGCTTTCCAGACACTCTTCTCCAGGCCCGTGGTATTGCATGGGGTTGTTGTGACCAAAGTCCAGGACCCAGCACTTGGCCTTGTCGAACCTCACAGCAGGGGCCATGGCCCAATAATCCAGCCTGTCCAAATCCCTCTGTAAAGCCTCCCTACCTTCAAGCACATCAACATGCACACCCTAACCTGGTGTCATCTACAAACTTGCTGTGGGAGATCATTGATCCCCTCATCCAAATCACTGATCAATATATTAAACAAAACGGGCCCCCTTATGATCAGCCCCCAGCTGGATCTAACTTCATTCACCACCAGTCTCTGGGCCCAGCCACCTAGTCAATGTTTTATCCATCAAAACACACACCCATCCAAGCCATGAACAGACAGTTTCTCCAGGAGAATGTTGTGAGAAATTACATCAAAATCTTGACTAAAGAACATCCACAGCCTTTACTCCATTCACTAAGCAGGTCACCTTGTCATAGAATAAGGTCAGGTTAGTCAAGCAGGACCTGCCTGTTTTATAAACCCATGCTGACTGGGCCTGATCCCCTGGTTGTCCTGTATGTGCCCCATGATGACACTCAAGACGATCTACTCCATAACCTTTCCTGGCACAGAGGTCAGACTGACAGACCTCTAGTTCCCTGGATCCTCCTTCTGGCCCTTCTTGTAGATGTGGACACATAAGCCTCAATAACTTATAATGGATAAAGAGAAGTGTTTGATTTATTCATTAGAGTATTTTCCTAACAAAACATTTTTCTGTCAACACTGCAAAAGCAAAATTCTTTGTATATTTTCCTTTTCCTAATTTATTTTTACAGATGTCCTGCTTTGAGCAGGAACAGAACTGACTCTGTTCAGTGATTTTACTTTTCACCTAAAGCTCTTCTAACTGCATTTTCTGAAGTTAACAGCATATTATTGCAGACAGCGTCTGCTTCTAGCAGTGATAACACTTGATATTTATAGCTACTACCAAGGATTGGTATGCAGAAAGGCTCTTGCTTAAACGTGCTCCTACAGAAACCAAGGTCACTGCTAAATCTTGTGTACTCCGTTGGGAGGTGCAGAAAGTAAATCATCGCACCTCTGTGGAGGAGCAGACAGTACAGGAGACCCTAAATGGACCAGCAAGGTATTCCGTTCCATATATGACATATTCAGTATAAAGCTGAGGGATCATGATGGTCAAGCCCTCCTCTTCAATGGCTGGCACCTGAGGGGGACTTTATTTGTTCTGCCTTCGACCTCAGGACGTGAGCTCCTGAATCCAGTTCCCATCTGCTGCCGAGTCCAGCCTGTCCATAGCATCAGCGGTGATGGTGATGTAATTGCCTTCAGGGGGAGTGGGGTTTGATACTGGTTTTGTATATATTTAATTCTATTGTCATTGTTTCATTAAAGCTGCTTTAGTTTTCTTTTTCCATCCTCTCTCCCTTATTCCCTTTCTCTTTTCTTTAGGAAAGGAGAGGGATTAACAGACAAACCACAAGGGATTGTTATTTGCTTAGTGGCCAGCCCAGCCCAGCCCTTATCTGACAAAAGCCTAAGAGAAAATTTTGATTAGGTTCTGGAAATGTCAGATCTCATCCATTCTAGTCAGAGTAGGAAATATATCAGTCTTCAGTTCATCCAAGCTCAAGTTTAGAAGGTGGTGATACATCCATCTAACACTTTCTTAGATTGTTTTCATGGTCAAATGTTGCAGTCAGTGCTGAATTGAGCTGTAATATAGCTACAAATTGTTCGGCTCAGTAGAGTACCAGGTAACTCTCATGGTTTATTTAGGATAGGGTTCTTATTTCCTTCACTTTTTTGGTTTTCCTTTATGAGTCAGGCTAGTTTCCTGTTTTGGCGTCATGTAATGTTTTTGGAGGACAACATTACATCATTTTCTATAACGACTTATTGAGGTATTTTTACTGTTTGTTTTGTTTGTTTATTTGTTTTTTAAAAAAAGGATTCTTATACAGTCTCAGAATTCTGAAAGACTTTTTTTTTTTTTCCCAAGATCTGATAGAATTAGTTAGTTTATACTCAAAACTTAAAAAATTCAGTGTTATTTATTGGTGCTCTGTAGATCACTAGCAAGGATGGGAAATACTGAAGCCAGTGTTTTCGGTAGTGTCCTACAAAGGCACTTTGCTGAAGCTGTAGTCCAGTGTATTGGTTTTGACTGTGATAGTTAATTTTCTTCATAGTAGCTAATATGGGGCTTTGATTTGTATTTGTAGCCAAAACAGTGTTGATAACACACTGATATTTTCCCTAATGCTGAACAGTGCTTGCACAGCATCAAGGTGTTTTCTGCTTCTCAAGCTGTCCGGCCAGTAAACTGGGGGTGTACAAGAAGCTGTGAGGGGACACAGCTGGGTCAGCTGACCCCAAATGACTGAAGAGATATGCCATACCATATGGTGTTGTGCTCAGCCATGATATCTGGGGGAGGAGGGAGCAATGGGGGAACATTTGGAATCACCATGTTTGGCTTCCCAAATAACTGTTACACATGATGGAGCCCTGCTTTCCTGGAGATGGCTGAGCACCTGCCTGCTGATGGAAAGGAGTGAATGAATTCCTTGTTTTGCTTTGCTTGAGCATACAGGTTTTGCTTTCCCTATTAAATTGTTTTTGACTCAACCCACAATTTTTTCTCACATTTAGCCTTCTGATCTCTCCCTCATCCTTCTGTGGGAGAGTGAGTGAGCAGCTGTGTGGAGTTTAGCTGCCCACTGAGTTAACACCTAGCTAATTATTTTACCTCCTGGATAGTGTAAGTTTGTTGTTCTTTAGAATTCCAGAAAAGTACTTTGACTCTAAATTTCTCCTTGATTATCTTGCAACCTGTAACTGGTGAAGAATTCATGCATTAAACTCCTGCTATTGACATGATTATTAGCCAGCAAGTAAACTTCATGCCATTTTGTGAAACAACAAATTTGACTACACCAAATGTTAATGGCTATTTTCTCAGGCAAAAATGGAAACATGCAGACTGTAATGCACCGTATTAGTTTCACAAAATACTGCTTCATTTTTCTTTGGATAAAATGATGTATACATAAAATAATTTCTATATTTGCATATCTCTATATACCTAATTTCTAACTGTAAAGAGTTTTTTTTCTGTAGTTTTCTGAGAATTTATGAAATTGAAATGGTTGAATATGTCAAGAAATGATATCATCTGAGAACGTCCTTGCAGTAGACACCAGTATTTATCTGTCTGTTTTTAACATCTTCTATATGATAATTCGTTTTTTCCCCATTGCAATCAAAATGCTATTCTGGTGCTTCTGTGAGGTGTCACAGCACACAGATCTTACAATTGCACTTTATTCTAAATAATACCATAATTGGGAAGCTTCTATTATCTTTAGCTCATTGCAGCAAATCTATGTCTGCTGATCCACTGGATGAACAGGATGAATTACAAATAGAACAAAGAGAACAGTTTATATATACATTGAATTCCTGTGGGTACCCCTGTCCATTCTCTTCAGCTCAGTGCATTGTCTGCAAACATCAAAGAGATGCTCTACATTTCCAAGTCTCCTGGATGATTATAGGATTGTAACTTTACAGGTTTGTTTGAACTTCTTTACATGTTGGCCTTCAGTATTCCTGAATGAAAAAGCTACTGTAGGTTTTGATAAGTTTTCTCCTACAAAGGTGGGAAGCAAACACTCTCCAGTTCTAAAACTTTTGAAAGGTGATAGAAGTCTGATAGAGGTTATTAAACATAAACTGTTGATATTGGTGGAGGACCCTAAGCCACAGACTGTGTAAAGAGGGAGGACAGACCCAGAGTAGCGTTCCTCTATCCTTGCTATATTGCTCTTTTATTCACCTAGACATCTTCAACTACCAGTGTACTTGCTGGTTTTCTCCTTAGTGCTGAGCAAATCATCAGCAGAGGAGAACAAAGAACGCTGACCCTCCCCACGCAAAAAAAGGTACCAGCTGGTGACTAGGCACCCTTGAGAGTCCCTACTACTAATAGCCAGCGTGCTTACTGGTGCCAAGCAGCAACACACAATAGATCATCTCAACAAATACTAAGTGTCTTCTGTCCCCAAATGAAAAGCAGAAAAAGACACCAAATGATCACAAGGGACAGTAACTGAAAAATAAAAAAAAAAAAGGGGGGGAGTGGGAGGAGGGTGGGTGTTGCACTGTTGACAACGGTAAATATAGGAAAGTCAAGGTGTGGCACCAAATAGACCATTCCTAGCATGACCATTTGTATTGGTCAGGGCACAAAACAGGGTCAAAAAGGGTCTTTGGCCTGGTGCAGTATGACTGTTCTTTGTCAGAGTCTCCCTTTGGAAAATGAAACCTGACTCTGGAACATAAACATTTTGCTGCAAGAAACCATCATCCTCTGAAGTACTTTGTTAGAGCTATGTGTGTACACAGTGTGAAAGGAAGTTTGAAAATAGGTCAACTGAGGCAGGAACTGTCACAGTCTTAAACAAATAAATTACATCTTAGTGACAGAATTGCTTTTCTTTTCTCACCCAAACTCCAAATTATCTCAAATGGAAGAAAAAGAAAACCATATAGAATCCTGAGAATTCTGCATATTTGGGAAGTGGGGAAAATCCTTCACATAGTCAGCTTTCTCTTGCCGACAGAAATTATACTATCACAAATTTATCTTTGATAAGTTGCTTTCTTTGTGATAACTCTTCACTGTATTTCCAACTTCAGGCATAAGCTTACAAGAGACCACTTGTAAATGAAATAGTTTCTATTCAGTTATTTCACTATCTATCCATACCAAGCTTCTTCTGAAAGCCCTTGTGCTAAAGCCAGAGTATTGAATAGGCTATTCAGTTAAATAGTCAAGCTTGTACACCAGAACTACCCAGAAACTGAGAATTCACCTCATTTTTCCACCCTCTCTAGTCTTCCTCTAAAGCATCTACCATGAGAATGGCTGATAGCTGATTCCGATTCTGCTGCTTTCATTCCATTTTAACCTATTCTGTTTATCACAAATGTTCAGCATTAGATTAAAAAATCAATTCTCTCTTCATATCCATGTTACCTTTAGTAATTAACATTATTCTAGGATGTTGTGTTTCAGAGGAGATCTCAAGAGCTTCATACTTTTTTTCTGTCTTGGAAAACTACCACAGTACACAGATGCAATTAAGAGATTAGCCTTGAGGCAGGTTGACTTGCTCACTGGAAAACCCACAAATCATTCATTTAACCTAGTTCCTATTTTAAAAAATAATTTTTGTATATTGATTTGCAAGACATCTTTTCTAGTGCTTATTACGGTATAATTAGTGAAAAATGAAATCCAGATCAATTATAAACTCATCTTGGATATGCAGGATTTCTGTTTTGACTTTAGAGGCTGGATTTTCAAAACTAAATCTTTCTTATTCTCTCCTCCTCCAGCCCTCCATGGTGGCATGTTCTCCTTTTTTCTTTTCTTCCCAAATTCATCAATGACATATCCAAATAAGAAGTTAATGTTTACTAATAGTCTTAGTTTGTCTAGGCAAATAAATATTAGTCCAAATTAATGCCCTGTATTC
The DNA here is from genome assembly GCF_000691845.1 of Merops nubicus. Lineage (NCBI taxonomy): Eukaryota > Metazoa > Chordata > Aves > Coraciiformes > Meropidae > Merops > Merops nubicus. The sequence goes on from NW_008623757.1 coordinate 26,364, forward strand.
ATGGATGTTATGATGTACTTTTTTGCTGTAGTTGTACTTTCAAGAACAGCACCAGTATATTGCCTGTATGTTCTTTGTAATAACAATTTTCATCTTTTTGTATGCTGTTAAATTAATTTTTGCCACCATACACTGGTTAAACAAGAGCACATATTACCTGTGAAACTACAAGTGAATGGGGCAAAAATAACCTCAGAAAACTTATGTAACTATATATAACTCGTTAGTATTTACATTTACAATTCTATGGTTCTTTTTTTAATTTTTTTTTCATACTGTTCTAGTTTTGTACTTGCTAGATACTGCAGCCGATAGAGACTGAGGTCAGCAGAGAAATTAATATGATTTCAGTGGATTTAGATCAATTCTATACAGTATTCTCTAAAAAAACCCTGTTTTACTAAATGAGTATTATCCATTACTCTAAGCTTCAGAATTCTTTTTAAAATATGAACAGATTTTTTCTGCTTCTTTATTTTTCAATAATTTCCTCTGCAGGAGTTAAGGTTTGGACTTTCTTTTTCCTTTGCTTTTATTTTTGGTTTTAGTAATTTTTTTTCTTCTATTGTTTTTCTTAGACTTATTTTTTTTTTTTTCATTTTTTTTCCCATTGTCATTTTTTTTCTCTTTTCCTTTCTAGTTTGGTTTTCTCAGATGTTTAAAAGCACAGTGCTTGAGCTTCTGACAATTACAGTTAGTGTCAGCTCTCTTTTTCTTCTTGTGCTGAACCAGCTTTTAAAAGCCACACCAGCTCTCTCAGCAGGTGACTGCTGACTTGTACTGCTAGAAAATCATGGCTTTCCAGTCAGTCAATGCCAGAGGAGGAAAGCTGCCTTGTGGCAGTTTTAATGACCTAAATTGAATTGCTACAATTAGGTGAGGAAGGCCTGTGTATCACACAGCTGATTAAAAATTGCATAATTCTGTTGCACTGGAGAGTGCCAAGTGACTCTTCATGTCAGCAAATGAGGACAATATTTTTAGCAGCATGGAAATTCACACTTCAGGGGCTCTTTCCCAGTGTTTTTGGCTATTGCATTTTTCACCAAAACCTGATACACCTGAGTAAATATAAGGATAACAGAAATGTATATATTAAACCCAGGAGAGTGCAAGGTTGCTATCTATCTGTATTTTCTGACAATAAATCATTGGCATTTCATTCCCATGGTACTAGTTAGGAGTGTTCTAAAGAAGTGATTCAAATATCATGACTCAATGGCTCTCAAAGCAGTCTGCTGGGGAGTATGCACAGACTTTAAAATATATTTTTGTAATTTTTTTTATTTTATATTTTGGCTAAGAAGAAAAATTTTAAAACTGCCACTTGCATAATTTTATGGGGTACATTACCAGAGTACTTTGGTGACATCAGTTAGTTACTCAGATCATGTTACTAGCAAACTGATGTTCTTTGTTCCTTTTTTGGCCATAGTGGAACTGTTGCTTAGCTGAGATATCTCACCTGTGCAAAAGTGGGCATGGTACTAGGTAAGAGACATATGGGGATAGGGATGAGGAATTTTGGCTGTGTTGCAATACATGGTGAAACATATGGGATGCTTGTATGTGTACAGAGTAGTAAGAGAGAAAAGAATATGTTCCACAAAAAAAAAAAAAAAAAAACAACCTAATTTTATTTCAGTTCCAGAGGAAAGGGATACAAAGCATATTTTGTAACAGAGAGAAACTGTTCTTCCTTTGGTAGTCCTTTCCTGCCATGTAAGGCAGATTGTTAAGTTACACACTAGAAGAACTGAAATCCCTATTTGGCTCTTCTTATTCAAGCAAAGCTGTCACTGATTTCAATGGCAGCTCTGCCTGATTAAAGAGAACTGAATAGAGCCCTAAAGCAATGGTGTTTTGTCCTTGTCTTTGCTGTTCTGGCCCTTAACCATTACTTTAAAGAACTTGAAGCCACAGTGGCACCAGCAGTGTTTCAGGTGAACACGCAGAAGGATAAAAAACAATATAATGAGTTGTTTCAAGTGCTACTCCAAGATAAAAGTCTTTATCATATTAGAGGAATTTGAAAAGGAAGAATGCAAGTTTCTTTAGGGTTTAAAATACAAAAATACATCAAAATATAATAAAAATATGAAAGCTTTGTTACTACTGCTATATATATTCATGTGAATATGCTAAATGGAACACCATGCATATGTTTATTCCAAGGGTATAACTACTGCATTTTGAACTCCATATTGACAGACATTAAAATATGTCCTCTTTTGTGTTTCTGTTTTTGTTTTGTTTTTTTTTTTTTTTTAAATTGTCATACTGGAATTACTAAATAAAATACTAATTACACTGGTTTATAAAAAGAGCTGAGGCAGGGATTGTTAGAACCAAGAGCATAACTATTCACAGTATTAACTGAGAAACAGGATAGAAAAAAAGGTTTGTCCTGGCTGGGCTGGGAGAGGGTTGGCGTTTCCC
>NW_008623758.1:0-1451 GCF_000691845.1 Merops nubicus
TAAAACATTCTATGATTCTAAGATTCTATGTTACAGTGAGAAACGTGAAAACAATTAAAAAAGACATCAGGGCCCTGAGGCTATACAAGCGGAATAGGCAAGATAAAAAGGGCAGTGGGGTTGACTCTCTATATTAGGGAGTGTTTTGATTGCATGGAGGTCAACAAGTGTGATGGACCAGTTGAATGTTTATGGGTAAAGTTGAGGCAGGCCAACCAGCAGATATCCTGTTGGGAGTCTATTATAGACCACCCAACCAGGATGAAGAGGTTGATGAATTGTTCTGTAGACAACTGGCAGAAGCTGCAAGATCGCAAGCTCTTGTTCTTGTAGGAGATCTCAACTTACCAGGTACCTGCTGGAAATATAACACAGCAGAGAGGAAACAGTCCCAGAGGTTCTTGGTGTGTGTGGAAGATAAATTCCTGACTCATCTGGTGAGGGAGCCCACCAGGGGAGGTGCATTGCTAGACTTGTTGTTTACAAACAGAGAAGGACTGGTGGGAGATGTGGTGGTCGGAGTCCGTCTTAGGCTCAGCGACCATGAAATGATAGAGTTCTTGATTCTTGGCCAAGTAAGGAGGGGGGGTAACAAAACTCTTACCATGGACTTCCAAAGGGCGGACCTCAACCTCTTTAGAACTGTGTTTGAGGAAGTCCCTTGGGATACAGTCCTAGAGGGCAGAGGTGTCCAGGAAGGCTGGACTTTTTTCAAGAAGATAATCTTAAAGGCACAGGAGCAGGCTGTTTCCATGTGTTGTAAGACAAACTGGTAAGGAAAATGACCAGCGTGGCTGAACAGGGAGCTTTTGCTGAGAAATAGTAGTAAATGACCTACTAAGCCAATTGGACATCCATAAGCCTATGGGACCAGAAAAGATTCACCTGAGCGTGCTTCCCTTTGACAAGAGGAACTTGACAAGACTCTCTCCATTTTTTATCAGCAGCCTTGGTTCAAGCAGTCCTGGTTAACAGGGGAGGTTCCGGATGACTGGAGACTTGCCAATGTGACACCCATCTACAAGAAGGGCAGAAACTACAGACCTGTCAGCCTGACCTTCGTACCAGGGAAGAGTATGGAATTGTTCATCTTGGAGGAGATCACCCAGCAAGTGCAGGACAACAAGGGGATTTGGTCTGGCCAACAAGGATTCATGAAGGGTAAGTTCTGTTTAACCAACCTGATCTCCTTCTACGATCAGATGACACGCCTAGTGGATGAGGGAAAAGTGATGGATGTTTAGTCAGGCATTTGATGCCATTTCCTACAGCATTCTGCTGGAGAAGCTGGTGGCTCATGGCTTAGACAGGTGGACTCTTGGCTGGGTTAAAAACTGTCTGGATGTTTGAGCCCAGAGAGTTGTGGTGAATAGAGTTAAATCCCATTGGTGACCAGTCACAAGTAGTGTCCCTCAGGGATGAGTTTTGGAACCAGTCTTGTTTAATGTCTT
>NW_008623759.1:0-1116 GCF_000691845.1 Merops nubicus
ATAGTCAGAACTACTTAGTATCTGGAAAATACACTTCCAAAAAGAAGATGACTTAAGCATCTGAAGAAACAGTTAAAAAGCATGTCATCATGTACAGAAATAATTTCTTCATGTGAAGCATAGCAGCTCCTGTGCTCTTGGACCTATGCATTTCTTTGGTTTTGGACAAGAGACTGAGTAATAAAGTAAAAGATACAAACTCTCAGAGAGATTTTCAGAAACGTTGCCAGCTTCCCTATTAATTTGTGTCTTTTGATTTTTCCAGCACTTACAGCTCTTTTTGTGACCACTTGTTCAGCTAGGAAGGATAGTGTCATTAACTGGCAAACTAGCAACCAAAGTCCTCCCTCCACTCTTAAATCATAGACCAAATATACAACATGTCAGACCACTGGAAGGAGGAATAAATCAACACACTCACAACACAGGATGTACAGAAGGGAGCAAGCAGGCCAAGGATCTAAGCCATAGCAGATGGAATCAGCGAGGCCATGAGCCCTAGATAGAAATTCATGATCTTCCTATCCCATCCTGGTATCCCCACTTGTTATGAAAATTCAGAGATCCCCTTTTGAGAAGCACAATTCCCCATACAACACATGCACTGGATAAGCAGGCCTCCCAACCCCACTGCAAGCAGTCAGTTCTTACAGAGGTGGCCTCGCAGAGCCAGCTCTTATAGAGGTGGTTTCTTGCCCCACCTCCAAGTTCATGTGGAAGGTGGGGGCACCTGGTGGTGATCTCCTAATCAGTTCCCACCCAAGGCTGGCCAGGCCCTGGGTGAAGGGCAGTCAGGAGGGTCCTTCTGGCCTGGTTGTCACATCATCCATATACCACATCTCATTCAGGGCTGGGGGATTAACCCCAGCATTTAACACCTAACACAAAGATTTTCACAAATGACACGTACATGCTTTCTGTGAAATAAACATGGGAAGGGTGAGAGCAAGCCCAAGCAAGATGGCCCTGTGGATCCCAGTTTTCATCTATGGGTCATTCAGCCATCTTGCAACTCTCTTCTGTAGCTCACAACGGGGCACACACCCAGCAATGTGCAGGGAGGCCAGAGAGAGCCTGAATAATGGGAGTGGGATTCAGGAAGGGGCCGTACTGCTA
>NW_008623759.1:1142-7999 GCF_000691845.1 Merops nubicus
CAATAAAAAAAGCAATTTGACAGGCACCCTGATGTTCCTTTAGCTGGTAAAGGCCTTTCCATGTGCTTTGCTTCATAGATATGCATGAAAGCACAAAATCCCACCTCCTCATCATATGACTCCAAGGAGATTCTGTTGCCAGGATGCTGCAGCATTCGCTACCTAATTTTATTGTTATGTGGGACAGCACTGACTTGAGAGACCAGGCTATTCTCCTTTATGTGATGTACAATAACTCAAATTCATATAGAAGTTAATACACACGTTGCCATTAATAAAACTGATTCTATTAGAAGATAAAGATATTAATTTTTGTACCGTAATTTTTTATTTCCTTATTATTTTTTTTTCTACACAAACAGGTTAACCAAGTGTGCACATTAAAAATTGCTTCCCTAATATCTGTCATATGATCTCCACACAAATGCTTTAATTTCCAGATGTAATGAAAAGATCCTCTTGAGTATTTACAAAGGCTCTCCTGAATGTTACTTTCTGGTTTATAAATTCCTTTCAAAGCTGTTTAGGCAATGCCATGTAGTTCATGATACAATCCAATCAGTGCAGTGTCATTCTGGAAAGTGGCAGGCAAAGACAATATAAAAATCTATACTGAAACACAAAACATAAAACCATAAAATTGTCTTTATTTCTGAAGGCAAGGAGAGAATCTTTTTTTTTTTTTTTGAAGAAACATTTACATAGTGTGAAAAGCAAGCCTAGTGCAGTCATGAAAACTATACAATGAAAATTCATTTTACTTTGAAGGAAAAATGTCTTCTGAACACCCTTCTATTTGCTGTGAGGTCTGCTATACTAGATTTTTAAGGTGTCCAGTTTGAAGAGTATGTGTGCCTGAAGCACTGAAGTGCTGGGGTTATACCCCCAACCCTGAATGAGGGGTGGCATATGGATGATGTCCACAACCAGGCAAGAAGGACCCTCCTGACTGCCTTTCACCTAGGGCCTGGCCAGCCTGGGTGGGAACTGATTAGGAGATCACCACCAGGTGCCCCCACCTTCCACATGAACTTGGAGGTGGGGCAAGAAACCACCTCTATAAGAGCTGGCTCTGCTTGCAGTGGGATTGGGAGGTTTGTTTGCACAGTGTTTGTGCTGTGTGGGTTCTGGTTATTGGAAGGGCTCCCTGGCTCTTCATGGCAAGTAGAGTTCTCAGGATGTCAGGGTAATACCATGGGTCTCCCTCTGGGAATATATGCCATGATAGGACTCATTGCCTGGTTGATTCCATCTGCTATGGCTTGGTTCCTGAGTCAGCTTGCTCCCTTCTTCAGACAATATGCTGGAGTGAACGTGTTTGTTTATTCATCCCTTCAGTGGTTTGGCAACTTGGATTTTTCATGTATGATTTAAGATCAGAGGGAGGGATCTGGCCATTGGTCTGCCTGTTAGTGATAATATCATTGGGCAAGCGGTCAGCGGAAGAAGCAGTCACATGTATTTCTGGAGTAATGAAGGGGAGTCATGTTAATTTTGGGAGGGGGGACTGTTACACTACAGAATGAGGAGGAGGGGAGCAGTACATAAATTTAGGATTAACTGAACTGTACACAGATGTTTATGGATGATCTACTCATCTGAAATTCCTTTAACATTACTGCAGAAAAAACTAGGCATTTCCATGGTTATAGTTCATATTACCGCAAACTCAATGTCTGAGATGGGTCAGATAAATCTAAATTGGCACTTCTTTCTAGCAGCTGTGATGAGGTACTAGGGCTCAGCTGTGGCACACAAGATAAATCCTTGCACCAATAATTCTTAGAGACACACCTGAATTAGAAGCAGAAAAGAAAAACTCCAGTGCATGAAGTAGGAGAAGGCACATGTATAAAAACATCCAAGAATGGGATCTGATTCAAGATGAGAGCGGCATGGGAGAGTGTTAGGGATGGAATAGTTCTCTATTTCTGGAAGGGGGCTATCCTTAGCTGTAGGGATATGGTGCCAGCAGCTTGAGAGAGAAGTCCATGCAGACAAAATTCTTAACACTATACACAGTGTAAAAGAGTGAAAGGAGGTGATCTCTCAATGCACAGCTGCTTTCTGCATAGCACTACAATGCAAGTGGTTCTTCCTCAGCATGTATGATGTATAGAAGAAGAAAAAGATGTGTACTCCTGCTTGAGCAGACTTCTCTGACCTCCACAATATTGCTGACAGCACTATCCATTGGAAGAGCTGAAAAGGCAGGTGGTAGATATAGTGATGCCTAGCACAGCCAATTCAAATAGGAGTTTCTAGAAGCTTTTGACCCTGGGTTACATGAAAGGCTTGGTGGGTGACACTAAAACCTAGGTCTATCACAGGATTGGAAACTTTTGAAGTCAGATCTTGTTGATGTGCTCTGAAGTTTAGACATGGCTCAGGGGTCACCATTTGCAAATCTAGTTTTACCTTACAATTGCTCTGTGTTACTCTTGCTAGCTAAAAGAATCATATCCTACCTCACTCCTGAAAGGATCTAGATACAGAAGACCTGTGATGTGATTCTGTTGTATGGCAGCTGATTCCATGACTGGGTTACTGATTACATAGTTTGACATTACAGCCAAACAAATTTAACAGCCAGCTGCTACCAGAACTGACACTTATTATGCTCATCCCTGCAACTTCATTCATGCCCTGGCATGTGGAAAGGTTGTGTGTTGGAGGAACTTCTTTGACTCAAGAAGAAGCAGTGATGTATGTATGGAGCCCCAAAAGCACTATCTGATTTGTGACTGCTCCCATCAGAGCAGGCAAGCACTACAGAATCACCACAGGACCTAGAAACCTGGAGAGTGATGTGGAAACCCTGCTCAGTAACTGTTCTCCCAAAACACCCAGCTGAAGAAGGCAGAATGAGATCTTCCACAGAACGTAATTCTATTTGTTCCCTTTTTCAGCCCGGGCTCATGGTGGCACAGGTGCCTTATCTACCTGAACCTCCCTTCACAGAAGACAATTCAAATGCCCAGGGTACAGTCCATGGAGCAAATGTAAGCAAATAAGCAGGATTTACTGGACAAACAGGAAGCAAAGGTCATGATTTTGCAGTGTGTAGTGGTTCTTAGGTGTCCTCCTGAAAAAAAATAAAAAGCAAAACAGTCAGATTTGACCTTGTTTTCCTCTAGCTACAATCTCCAAGCTCATTTGAGGGTGACCGAGTGAAATCAACACAAGCACAGTGTTCATTTCAAGGTCCACAGTACTCACAGTATTTTCATTATACAGGCATGCTTCTATGTAAATACTATGCCTTTATCACCAAAACAATCATAAATAACTACTCTGACACAGAAATCTGTAGCTTGCTTGCTAGTCAGCATACTTCCATCTTTTAGTTTCTGAGATACACATGTCACATTCACAAGCTCAGCTCTGCCTAATTTCATGTCAGAAGATATACAAAACTCATACACAAGGAATCAATTATACTGTAAAAGGGAATAATAGCTTAAGGATTCCAGGGGAATAACAGCAGTAGTAATATTAATGAGGGCTGCAGGTGCCTTCATTGTTTTAGTAAAGTATGCAAACAATGTGCCAACTCTAAAGATATTATGCTCTGACTTAGCAAAATGGAATGGTACAGAAATTAAAAAGACAAAAGAAAACAAAACAAAACACAAAACCAAACAGTGGTGTGTCTTTGTTGAGGAGAACAAGAAGACAGCTTCATTGAAGGACGGAATTTTAAAGATGAATTTAATAGTAATAAAGAAGAGTATGCTGTGCATACCAAGTGGGAGCCAGAGGTAAGGGAGATGGAAGTTACATCCTCCCATACGTGTGTATCTAAGCCTAACTACTGCTAAATAGTGTCAAAGGCAAAATGTCATGGAAGAATACAGGCACTTGAGAACACACAAAGAATAAAAGCTTGGAGATCTGTGATAAGAAAATTACTGTGGATTAATTAAACACTTCTGAAGGCCATATTTTTAACCAGTACATTTTTACTAAAACACCAGGTGCAAATAATTTTAGGGACAGAATGAGTCACGAAGTATGTGGGAGATGGCAGGGTCTAGCAGGAGCATTACTGCTCAGGGAACATGGCTAAAAGGCAGCAGGCAGCAGATCTATTTCAGACTGTGCCACTGGCTTGTTTCTTAACCGAGTGAATCATGAAGACTCAACTATTCAAAAGCAGCTTCTAGTTCCAGATGCTTTGCCTTGGACACTGAGTCTGTCTTTTCAAAAGTGCTGGACACCCGCAGCTCTCCTTGCAGGCAGATGGGATATTCTCTGGGTGAAGTCATAAATATGAAGCTAAGTTCTGAATAACTAAGAGTGAGGTCTCACATTATGGCAAAACTTATCAGCCAGCTACCTGCTGGTAAAAGAGTTGCCCTGCTCCCAAGCGATTCTCCTGCAAGCTGCTTTTGCTTTTCTTGGGATAGGTCTGAGCTCACAGAGCCAGGAGGCTTAACTAGTAGAAATACTCATTTGTGGGGGCTTACATATCTCTGGATTAGCTCCCTCAGTCATCCTCCTTCGTGGCCTCCCAAGCACCAGAGGAATGCAGGGGATCATAGAGACAGTAAGGAGAAGTAAAGATTCCCTCTGTTGCAGCCACATTTCAAGGCCACTTTTGAACTCGTACATCTTATCCTTACCATTTGTTTCAGTCTCACCATTTGCAAAATAGAGATCAGGACAGGTTATTGTAAGACCACACTAACAGGAATTAGAATGAGGAAGTACAAAGACTAAGAACAACTCCATATAAATACAAATACCAACTAAAATGTTCTTATCCTCATGTTTCTTCCATAACCCTGCCGCACTGTGCTCCTTTCTCATCATAGGATCATTTAGGTTGGAAAAAACATTGAGGATTGTCAAGCCATTCTCACCTCTCTCATTAATGCTGTCGAACACATACATTTGTTTCAACTCAGATTTAATCGAAATACGCTCCCTGTACAGTACTTTCAGCCCGGCCTGTGTGCTGAAACTAGGCCTGTCGCTTCTGGTTTGATTCCGGCTGTGCTGCTGCTCGTGGTACCCTGCAAGAGCACTCTGCAGCCAGTGCCTCTTATCAGAGTCTGACAGGAGGTGCTGCTTCCAGTGCACCAGCTGGGAGGAAAAGGCTTGCCGTGGGGTAGCTGCTGGTCTGCCAGTGCCGCTCCATAATGGCCAGCCTTCGAGGGGGATTACTACTTCAAACACTCAATTAGTGAAATCCTGGCTATACCGAAGGCGGCAGTGGCATCTTTGCCACTTGTGCATGTGAAGCCAAGATTTCACTCATAGTCTGTATGCTGTTGCAGCATGTTGAGGCTCAGGGGTTATGAGATCACCCGTAGAAGGTTATTTCTTGCTCCTCAGTTATCTCATGAGTTGTAGTTATAGGCCACCCAGTATTTCACCATAACAGCCCCCACATAGACAAGTATATAATTTAGCATGGCTGTGAGAAAAGGAAGGTAGATGTTAAACGTGGAATCATATTTAGAGCTAAAAGGTAGTGCTGAAACGTGTGGTGCTTATTTTTTTTCCATACATTTCAGACTGAAAGCCTATCTGAAGAAGAGCACAGAAGGCACCAAGCTTCATTTGTCAGCAACTAATTATAAAAAACCCACATGAACTTAACTTTTACCTTCCACATGAGCATGTAGTCTCATTATACAACTCAGTAATAACAGCAATAACAATAACCAGTTCAGATATATTAATTTTGGTTCTTAATACAACTGTTATTACTGACTGAAACACAAACTGTGACCAATAATTTAAAGCCCAGTGTATATAACCTTCCCATAACCTTAACATAATCCCATAACCTTCTTACAACCTGATAATACTGACAAAACATGGTCCCTATTCCCCAAATGTACCAATATCCCCAAATTTATGATTTATGTGTAACTGATGATACATAGTTATTATTGAAGATTAATATCAAAATATTATTCTGAAGACTAATAATTTTAGAATCGTAGAATCCTTTAGGTTGGAAGAGACCTCCAAGATCATCAAGTCCAACCATCAAGCCAACACTACCAAGTCCTCTGCCAAAACAGAATCAGAATCTGTCAGGGTTGGAAGGGACCACAAGGATCACCCAGTTCCAACCCCTCTGCCATGAGCAGGGACACCTCCCACTAGATCAGGCTGCCCAGAGCCTCATCCAGCCTGGCCTTAAAGACCCCCAGGGATGGGGCCTCAACCACCTCCCTGGGCAACCCATTCCAGGGTCTCACCACTCTCATGGGGAAGACGTGCAACCACATTAGGCCATCATTAGGACCATCTAGCTGAAATCACAGCAATTACCTGTGGATTGAGTACAGTGCATTTAGTAAGAATGACCTTCACCACATGAAAGTGGCCTGCATCGGTCACATGTATCTAGAATTATTCTTTGTCCAAAAGAAAGCTGAGAAAATAAATGAACAAAGTAGTAGCACCAGGGCACAGGAGAATCAGCTTTCTGTAGGTGAGGAAGCCACACAAAAACAGGATAGCTGGTGCTGTGAAAAATTACACTATAAATAAAAGTGCAGTATGTTATAAAATAAACATGGATAAAAAAATATAAAAACTTTAACAGGTTGCTTTATTTGTGTACTCACTGCTGGATTCACAATTACATTTTTGTGCATGGAAAGTACTGTATAAACAGTATAAACAGTCTCAGTGAGGTTTTTCTTAATGTTTCCTGTTCAATATGACTTAAAATATCTATAGAAAAAAGGCACAACACAATACTTGTCTTAAAAATATGGGAAGATATTGCAACACTTCTGTTTGCAACTGGTCTGTTACACTTCACCAGTGAAATAGAAACTAATTAATATCTGGAATATATTTTACTGAAGCAGGGCTTTGAGCAGAAGGGT
>NW_008623760.1:0-21886 GCF_000691845.1 Merops nubicus
GACAGGGCTCCCGGCCCGTCCTGCGTGTTACCTGAGGCTGAGCTGCGGGACAGCAGGATCCCTCCTCTTGAGGCTCCCGGGCGTGGCTTCAGTCTTGTGCGAGCAGGTGAAAGCTCCCGTGCTGGCGCAGAGGTTTCCCCGCATGCTGCGGGGCTGTGCGAAGAGCAGCCGTCATAGTTCAATGGAATTGAGATGGCAGGTGGGAAACAGTAGAAAAAAACTGCTGAGAAGGCAGGTCATGAGATCTTTGGGGGACACCGAAGCTGATGGGAGTCACGGACATAGAAACGCAGGGTGCATTTTCCTGCAGGAACACATTTATAAAGCCGTGGTGCCATTCCTGCGATATAGGTCCATAATGCATATTTCTCGTCATCTCTCAGCCAACCTTCTGACATGAAGTTTTGAAGCATTTTACAGCCGTCTAAGCCAAGCCCTGCAGATACCTGCATTCAGAAAAATCGATTAAGATGTTGTGCAGAAGTGGCCTACATTATTATAATTTTTTTTTTTTTTAGTATTGAGACAATAAAATCTGAAACTTTTTGCATCTATGTACTTCTATTTTGAAAATCCACATAGCATCAATACAGATTGTACTATGAAAGTGTACAAGAAAACAGAAAAAGCACATTTCATAAAATTTCAATCAACATCTCTGGCACTGTTTCAACAACAAAAGAGGAACCCTAAAATGTGTGCATTATTCCAGTGGATTTCTTAGCCCATCGAAGGAAATTATGTTTTAATTTCAATCTGGTTCTCTTTAGAACCTTCCAGAATGAATTATACAACGGTGCAATTAAAATTTAGTGATTTATGCCTTGCAGATGGTGTTATAATACAATGCAGTGCTTCCACTCTTGTTTTCCCATAGACTGTATCTCCTCCAAAGTTCGTTTTTCTCAGGCTCTTGTTTTCCCATAGACTGTATCTATCTCCTCCAAAGTTCGTTTTTCTCAGGCATTGTGTTTGCTGTGTCACAATAAATCCTTCCTTCCACTAATATTTCAGTGACTGCTGCAATATTTGTAGGAATGTTCTGTTTACCAAAATCAAAAGTTGTGTCGTTCTGTTCTCACTATCTGCTACAATTAAACAGTTTCAATGGGACAAACCATAAATTATAAGAATTATTATTTCAGACTTAGTTCCAAAATATCGTCCCCATTTCTGGTGTAAAGCAGCCAAGTGTGTTTAGCTTTAGAGGTCAAAGACAAGTAATAATAATAAAAAGTGGCAGAGGAAGGCTGGGAAACTCAGAGGGAGCCAGGTACCCTGTTCTTTTCCTGCCTTGCTTTGCCAAGAATGTGCAAAATAAATTCCTTCTTTCCTCTTGCCCCATATTTTAGTCAAGTTTTTTCTCTTGCCAAATTGTCTGTTATTACTATGCATGTCCTTTTAGTCCTTTTATTCTCAGTCCCTTCTTACTTAAGTACTTAAGGAGCTTGTTTTTCTTAATTTTCCCTTTTGCCAGGAAGTGATTCCCAGTAAATAAGTGTTGAGTTCTCTCCCTTAGGAATCCCATGAATGTCACTGTGTAGCTGTGGGAGAAGGATTGACACTTTCAGCTCCTGAAGTTACACTGGATGCATGGGAATCTCAACATACAGCCATCACATTTTTCTGTTTGCAAAGAAAAACTTGAGAATGCAAAATTTGAAATTTCTATTGCCAGTCATCAAGTGTAGGCAGCCACTTTTTTAATAAGATACTTTTTTAAATAGAGAAAAAATAATTATTTACATTTAACTTATTAAATGTATATTTATTTATTAATGCTTATTAATGTTTAGTGTTGGCAGTAGACCCTCCTGTTTATATTTACCTTGTGAAGTAGTTTTGTGCAGTTTCTGGATTCATTCTAAGTTATTTTAACGCACACCTGAAGAACAGATGTCACCTTAGAGCAGCTCCCTTTGGAAACTTCCAGCATCAGTAATGGCAATGAGAGATGAGCTGCCTGGATAAACAAGATACTCTTTCAAGAACCTGAGGTGTAGGCAAGCTCTGCAGTGATGAATGTTTTAACATTTAATCTGCTCTTACCTGTTGTATTTCAAGGGCTCTGGAGTGAGCAGCCTGTACCCAAACTGAGTATGTTTCTGCCAGATTTTTGTTAATAGGCAATGACACATCAGACACACTCATCTGCATTCAGGAAGGCACGTGATACTTTGTTCAAATGTATGCCATTGTTATTAAAGATGCTCAGCAAAGATAATTGCCAAGTTGCTTAAGTAAATACACTGAGAGTGACATTTAGCCATTCCCCTCAGAAAAAAATAACTGTCCTTTCATTTTATGTCTCCTAAATGCAGCTCTGGCCCTCCACAGTGATGCAGTAATATATGCCAAAAGCATTATCCTCAAGTGACATGACCTCTGTGTCTGAGTACCTCCCAAGGACTGCGGGTCTGTGCCATGGAGACAACTTGCCTCAGAGGTTCAAAAATCCAATTTCCTCAAACCTGCAAAGCTTAATAAATTCAGCTTCTATTTGGCATTCCAATCTTACCTGAAGCTTTCTAACCATAATGGTCTGTTGTTACATAGCAATTTTAATAAAGGGAGTGCAAAATAAATCATGAAGAAAACTGTTCTGTATACAGGGGTGGGAAAACTGAAGCCTTTATTGTTAGTTCAGTATCACAACATAGCGACAGGTTCAGAAGATCCCATGTATGTATTTGCCCTAGGCTGCTACTCTGCTCACTCATCATTACTGTCAAAGAGGAATACAACCCCAAGTGTGAAGGCTGGGGAAGACAGAATTATTCTTTCAGGTAGCTTGAAACATTTCACTGTTTGAAATTATGTCTTCTGTCATTCACTGCTAAGCAGACACTTTTGAGATGTAGTCAAAACCCATGAGAAATATGTAGATATCACAATTCACTTGTAGGTCAGCACTGGAGAAATCAACCCTTTAAGCACCTACCACTCTTTTCTTCTCGCTTCCTTAAGTTCATGAGTATGATGCAAATCTCCTTGATTCAAGCTAGTAAAATTGAGATCAGAGTTAGATTACTACTGCAACTTTTAAACTGAAAAATGATAATTTGAGGACAGAATCGGTGAAAATCCGTTGTTAGAGGCAGCCAGTATCAAGAGGTGTCAGGGTTACAGAACAGTATATTTGTGTAAGCAGCTGTATTACCCAGCTTTGAGGAAAACATTATTTTCCTCACAAAAAAAAAAAAAAAGAAGGTTGATTGGATTGGGGAGCACATTAAACTGCCATATAAACACTGGCTATCATGTGGCCTTCCAGTATCTTAGGGGGGCCTACAAGAAAGCTGGGGAGGGACTTTTTAGGGTACCAAGTAACAACAGGACTAGGGGGAACGGGGCAAAGCTGGCAGTGGGCAGATTCAGGCTGGACGTGAGGAAGAAGTTCTTCCCCATGAGAGTGGTGAGACCCTGGAATGGGTTGCCCAGGGAGGTGGATGAGGCCCCATCCCTGGGGGTCTTTAAGGCCAGGCTGGAGGAGGCTCTGGGCAGCCTGATCTAGTGGGAGGTGTCCCTGCTCATGGCAGAGGGGTTGGAACTGGGGGATCCTTGTGGTCCCTTCCAACCCTGACAGATTCTGATCTGTTTTAGCAGAGGACTTTAGAGCCCTAATGGCTCAATGGTTGGACTTGATGATCTTGAAGGTCCCTTCCAACTTAAAGGATTCTATGATTCTATGATTTATAGCTAAAATTTTATTTAAGCTATTTTTTTCTTTCCTCTCAGGTATTGTCATTCCCCCTTTTCACCTCTTCTAAATCCAACAATTTAAATGTCTATTTTGTGGAGTCCTTTTCCTGCCATATCTTCAGCATGTTTTCTACTACCTTTCTCAGTGTCCTTCCTGTGCCCCTCCTTTGTAGTGCACATATGTAGACATCTATGTGGTTTTAAATGAGAGGAGATAAAAGCCAAAGCGGTGAATGCTGTCAAATGCATGTAGACATTGGGCCACTTCAATAGCACTCTGCCCTGTCAGCAAGATCTGAGCCTGTATGGTTCCCCCCTATCTATAGTCTGCTTTTTTAACATCCAGAATTCCTCTTCCATTTCTTCTTTCCACTGGTAAGCTGATATTTTTTTGTACTTTTTCCCATGTTCTGGAGCAGCTTTCCTGACTATCTGCCAGACTACTTCTGGCTTCCCTGTCTGTCTACAAACACAGCACAGAAACAAAGCATCACAACTTCTCCCAGCTCATTCGTCCTGCTAAGCTGCAAAGTATTTAACCCAACGGCAGTGCTGCTGTACCCCTTCCAGTATCTGAGTCACCACGAGGACCTGTGCGTGCAGACTGCCTGGCCACAGACAAACCTGCAGCCTCAGTCCCTAGGCAGGGGCCTAAGCAGCTCACAGAAGTTTACAGAAATAAATTGAGATGATGACCTGAGTAAGTCATTGCAGAACTGCTTTGTGGACACCCTTAGAGCAGTTTACATCACTTATTGAGTGATTTAGCTTGCATCAGTGAATCTCAAAGGTTTTATACCTGAATCCTAAGGAAAGCGCCTGAAAAAGAAAATTAATTCTTACAAGGCAATACCACAATATAAAAGTTGCATAAAATGCGTTCATTGATTTTTTCTTTTATTTTCTTGATTGCATAGTAGAAGAATCTCTATTACTGTGTGCTGTTGTCTTTGTGAAAATCAATATGTTTCTAAAATGTAGCCTTTGCAGACAGCAGTTCCTCAGATCTAACAAAGTTACTGCCACAGAGCCATTTTTCTTGCCACAGAGATGCCTTAAGATATGGGTATCATTGTAGCCTGTTCATGGGCCTAGCAAGGGGCAAGAAACCCCCATATCATACCAGATAACTGAGGATTTACATATCAGCTCTTTTCTCTAGTCTGCTGTGTTCTATTCTCTAGGATAGCCATACTTTTGTTTTTTAAAAAGTTTATTTAGAGTTGCAAAGAAAAACAAACAAACAAAAAACGCCACAGATTACAAATTTACCCTTAACTGGTGATTTTTCCCTTGTTTAAAAGTAGCACAAGTAATTTTTTCTGAGATGAGAATGTTCTTCAGCTCATCTATGCGCTGATTCTGAAGCTTTAATCACAAATCAGATGGAAACATAATTTCTTTCATCTGGAGAGAGACGCAAAGAGAGGCAGAGGTGTGTCCTGCAGAACACAGAAGTGAGAAGGGCAGTTGCCATGCAGCCTGCACGCACTGCTGTGCCCTCATGCTCAGATGGGTTATGGCTCTTGCTTCCTCGTGGTGTGGAATGAGAAAATACTACTGCTTTTTTTCTAAATTTGATCCCCATGCCACCTGAACAGTCTCGTGTCCTCTCCACGTCCTGGACTTCAGTTGTCTCAGTTTTAAATGTTCCTTCCCCTGTGCTGTGTCAGCCAGTAGAGTGAGCAGCAGCAGGAGCAGGGGTAGGAAGTTGGGAGCCGGAGGAAGGCGGGAGCTTTCCTTGTCCTACGGGAGCTGTTCTGGTTGCTCTGTGTCTTTAAGGGGCTGACCCGCTCCCCCGGTGAGCCGCTATAAAGGCAGGTAAGCAGCAGTGCCCCGCTCAAAGAGCCGGGAGCGAGGCGGGGGCAGCTCCCCGATAATGACTGGCCACCGCAGTTGGGGATATGGGCGGGATGACGGTAGGTTACAGCATTTCCCTGCTGCCTCTTTCTTCCCCCACGCATTTTCTTTCTAGAACTGTTGCCTGAGCCCTGCAGAGCTGCCTGCATTTTGTATCTGCAAGCACCAAGTATATACAGCAGGTAATTAATTACTTTCTTGATAATAAATAGCACCCAGACAGTGGCACCAAAAGATGTTTGAACTTACCCCTGCTGCCTTTCAGTGCTGCAATCAATGTTCCTAAACTGGGGGAAGCAGTACTGAGTGATCTTTTTCAGGTTGCAGATATTACAGATGGGTCCCTCTCCCAAAAGCTGTTATGAGAAGGATTCACTGCATCTGTCTCTCCAAAAGCACCTCTTTTAAGTACGGAAGATTTTGTAGAGCAGTAATAGGTCTCCTGCCCTGTGGAGCTGTTGAAATGTGATATCTGGGCTTCCAGAGAAGTGAATAAAAAAAGGTATATGTTCTGTGTTTCTAGAATCCAAACAAATTGTGCAAATCAGTATCAGAGATCTCTTACAGCACCATTTATGCTTCCTGATTTGGCAGTTTTTAATTTAGTCATTCTCCTTTGCTTCCCACCTCTAAGAATGCATGTCACAGAGTGAGAGGATATGTGGAGTTACTGAGAGATTCCTACAGCAGTGTTTTATAGCACCTGTATCCTTTACAGAGAAGGATGGATGAGTGACTGAAGATCTCCAATAAGACAGTCTTTTGCATAACTTTCAGATGTCTCTCTCTTTTGACAGCAATTATTTTGGCTGCTAAAGGTCCAACAGGAGTCTTTTGCATAACCTTTAGGAGCCATTCTCTCTTAGCAGTAATAATTTTAGTTTCTGTGAGTTCAAAAGTAAGTTTGAAAGTTAGGTGAAGCTGGTTAGTGCTAGTACAGAGCACTGTGTTTGGGCATAAAGGTAGTAGCAATAAAGCTCGTAAGCGACAAATCATAATGCCTAAGCTTGTGTAACAGCATTTAAATCCTAAATCTACTTTATAGGCAGGCTGTGAAAAGACACTATTTTACAAGTGTAGTTTTTTCAGAAAATGCCAAAGACAAATCAGAGTATAACAGATTGCTTTCTTAGTTATGTAAACTCAAGGAGGGTAAACACCTATGCTTGATTTTAAAACAAACTTGTGAAACAACTTGTGAAAGTATGTGAGAATGCTACAATTAGGAATGTGCTTCTTGAGACTGTTAAAGTACAATTGTTACTGTTAATACTTTATCAACATAAGCAATAAAAGAATTTGATGGCTTCTTGCACTATCATATCAAAGTAAGAAAAGGAGTTGTAAGAATAAGTTAATTCTTGATATAGGTAAGGTTCTGTTAAACAGTGTAATAATGTTGCACCTATGGCAGCAGAGAGCTGTGTTATTAAATTGGGCTTTTTCCCCACTCTATTGGGGTCAGGAAGTCCAAAAATGTTCATTATCACACTGTACCCTTCACTCGGGGTAGAGCGATACCATAATGGGCATGAGTGAAGAATGAAGCTGCCTCAGATTTACTGCAGTCATAAAAGGGTTTTAAAAATAACTGTATAGTCAGTAGCTAAGAGATTGAGTCATCTGCATCTAATTTGAATCCCTGGAGCTTTTACACTATCTTTCCCAGCAATAATGAAATGCTGTTTCTTTGGGGGAGTGCATGCAAGTGTGCTTATATCTGCACCCCCCTTGGAAGGTCTTTGGACACCTTAGCAATGTGATGACAAACTCTGCAGAGAACTAGCGGCACATACCTGAGGATACAGCAGTTGGTCATTGTGCTGTGATTTCCTCAGTGTGTTTTGTACAAGATATTTGAATCTTATCGCAGCTGATTTGTGCTAATAAAAACACACCAGTTTAGGATTTCAGTGAACTTCTCAGATACCAAACTTGCAAGTCACTCCTGCTCAGCAAACTTTACTTCAAGCCTCACGAAAACCTGCAATGGTTATTTTGTGTATAGTAGGAACAGAATAATGATTCTTTCCTTTCTTTCCTTCTGAAGGACCTTCAGAGTGGCATAAATCCTACCCTATTGCCGAAGGGAACCGCCAGTCACCTATTGATATAGTTTCTGCAAAAGCAGTTTATGACCCTAATCTGAAGCCACTTATTATCTCCTATGAATCATGTTCATCTCTCAGCATCTCCAACAATGGCCATTCAGTTATGGTTGAGTTTGAAGATACTGATGACAAGACAGGTGAGACTAACACACAGCCAACTAACTTGGAATACTATTTTGTGACTTGGCAAGGTGAAAAAAGAACATCCTGTATAGTATATTTTATATGATGTATAATTTCACTTTAGAACAAGGTATATGACCAAAGCCCTTTATATTTTGTCTTTAAGCATCACATTTCTCGTCTTTGCTTAAGTCTCTCTAGCAGTGGAATATTGCATAGCAGAATTAGGAAAATTCCTCTTGCATCAGGAAAATCAGAAGTTTGTTTGCAGTGCTTCCCTTTTAAATGGGGATTGTCATTTTGCTAGACAGGGAATCCACACATCTCTCCAGCACGGCTAGGCCACATCCAGCATGCACAGTAGATAGGTACAGCCTTCACTGTCCTGTTTCCATGATACTCCAAAAGAAAGGTGCTAACACACGTGCCCATTCTGCCCAGTTTCCATCCACAAGGGTAGGGGAGAGGATTTAAAGATCAGGTCACACAGTGTAGTCATCATAATCATAGTCACCAAGTTGGATCTGGACCAGTCACTGGCACCTTGCACTGATTTCTTCTTTCCTCCCTGCCTCATAGCACTTGAATTTCTTCAGAAATTATAAAATCTTCAGCTAATTCTGAGTTGGTAGCAGCTTGTACATGTTGGACTATCTGCAGTTGTATATTATTCTTGTCTCAGCTCTTGGCAGAGACTATAAATCCTCTCAGTGATTGATTGCTTCTGTTAATGCTACCTCCATGGCAGACCTTGCTTTTACATCTGGGGGGTAGAAGAAGAGCATTCAAATGGAGACAGTGAAGTGGCTGATATATGGGAAAAGTGCATTTAAAACAAAACAAAAGCACTCTGAGCAATTTTTAAACTTACTAGGTGATTTTTCTCTTCCATTTGGGTGTGTTTATTGGTTCTTGCTAAATAGGATATATACGGGATACTCAAAACAAGTAACTTTTCTGTAAAGTGACTTGTCTGTGCAAGTAACCCTTTGAAATGAGGGCTTGTTAAAAATCCAGCCGTTTTGGTTTGTAATTTCTTTTCTGGAATGAATCCAAGGAACTGCCCAATGGAATGGTCAGGTTTTCAAGCATCTTTACTGAATTTGAAAAGAAGACGGGATGTGCATTTTCTAAAATCTTACTACACGGATCCATTAAGCATATCACCCTACAAAGAGAACTTGTAAAATATATCTTGAAGTATTATCTTAGCTTGCTAATGACTTTCATGCAGTTCTAAGCTGAACTCTATCCATGTAACAGTGACCTTTATCCAGCTTTAGAAGTTTTCCGAACACAATCTATTACTCTGCATTTAGAGATACAGAGTTGGAGCACATGCAGGAATGAAAACCTCTGCCCTTCCTACACTAAGCATGTGCCTCGCTTTAATAACACTTTCAAGAAAGAAGACTGCTAGGAGTGGAAAAGATGGTTTTAAAGTGTTTTTAGTTGTATTGAAATAGATCTAGTGACTCACAGCTCTGCATAAATGGCACAACAAAATTTTGACAGTAACCCATCAGAGCTAGATTTCTTAAAATCATTTGAGACAGGTGATGCATTCCATTGCTAAATTCAGAAAAATATACTAGGAGATTATTAATGCTCCTCATAAAGTATCTTCTATAAGTGGCATCTTAAACATTCATTTGTACTTAAGAATTATTTCTAAATGATCTATGAAGCTTCTATGTAGCACTTCCTCATCTTTACAAGGTGATTTGAGATTCTGAATGGTCTCGTGTAAAGTACAAGCTGTTACATTACCTCTTTTATGGGATGAGGTATTTAAAGGAAACATTACAGATAAGCTCCACTAGAAATGAAGACACTCTAAAAAGGAAATACTAAGCTGAGCTGTCTACCTGGTGCTCAATATATCTACACTCTGTTGCAGAAAATCTCAAGTAGCACTGTCAAATTTCAGGTACATGAGTTTCAAATCCCAATTTGTTTTTAATATTCATCTTGGGTTTCTTGTGTTTAACAGGAAAGGCATAACTACAAGCTACTAAATTCTGTACAAGTAGCCACTCAATGTTTTACATTTAAATTTTTATGTGACTACAGGTGCTTTCCATTAAGAAATTCAGCTTTTCTATGTGTCTGGATGATGCAGCTCTTTCATATCGACAACTAGGAGATGCTGCTGGCTTTTTTCCTCTGTTGTGTCAGCAGTGGTTAGTTTTTACTAATGGGAAGCTAAAGAGCCAGAATACTTAAGTTTTTTCCTTTTTTTTTTCTGCCTAGCCATCAGCGGTGGTCCCCTGGAGAATCCATTCCGACTAAAGCAGTTTCACTTTCACTGGGGGACAAAGCACAGCCAGGGGTCAGAGCACACAATTGATGGCAAACCTTTTCCCTGTGAGGTAATAATGTGTTTTTACAGATGGGATTAATTTATGCAAATGCTGTTGGCAAATGCCTTTGCGGTGGGGACTGGATGTCTCTTAGGATTCCGATTGCTCACTCACCATGCATAGACTATAATGAGAATTAAATGACCGTGCTAGTGCTATCCATAGCTTAGAAATGGCTTCATCTGAGGGCTCTTGAGAAAGTTCTGCAAAGTTAAGATAAGGTAAAGGCCTTTTCCAGCACAGTCTATTCCAAATATTACAGAAGTGTAGCATCCTTGAATCTACCAGTGAGTACTACTGGAGCACAGTGCTTGAAGGCCTGTACCAGGGAAGTTAGGTGACAGGTTTCAAATGAAAGCTGTGTGGTGGGTTTGTCCTGGCTGGGTGCCAGGTGCTCACCGGAGCTGCTCTATCACTCCCCCTCCTCAGCTAGACAGAGGAGAGAAACTACAACAAAAGGCCTGTGGGTTGAGATAGGGAGAGTTTACTGATTAAATCAAAGAAGGATAATGAGAAATCAAACCAAATCTTAAAAACATCTTCCCTCCACTCTTCCCTTCCTCCCAGGCTTGACTTCACTCCAAATTTTCTCTACTTCCTCCACCCCAGCAGCACAGGGGCATAGGGAATGGGGGTTGTGGTCAGTTCATCACAAGTCATTTCTGCTGCTCTGTGCTCCTTGGAGAGAGAACTTCTCACACTCTTCTCCTACTTCAATGTGGCATTCCCTCCCATAGGAGCCAACACTCCACAAACTTCTCCAATGTGAGTCCTTTCTGAAGGCTGCAGTTCTTCATGAACTGCTCTGGCAAGCTCCTTCCCCTGGGCTACAGTTCTTCATGGACTACTCCAGTGTGAGTTCCCTGTCTGGTCACAAGTCCTGCCAGCAAACCTGCTCCAGCGTGGGCTCCTCTCTTGCCACGGGTCCTCAGGTCCTGCTAAGAGCTTGCTCCAGTGCAGGCTTCCCATGGGGTCCTAGCCTCTGTCAGGCATACATCTGCTCTAGCATGAGGTCCTCAATGGGCTGCAGGTGGATATCTGCCCTACTGTGAACCCCCATGGGCTGCAGGGGGACAGCCTACTGCACTATGGTCTTCACCATGGGCTGCAGGGTTTCTCTGCTGCTCTGGTGTCTGGGGCACCTCATCCCCTTCCTTTCACTGGCCTTGGTGTCTGCAGAGTTGTTTCTCTGCATTCTCCCTCCTTTCTCCAGCTGCAGTTGCACAGGTTTTTCCTCTTGCTCCTTCTTAAATATGTTACAGAGGTGCTACCGCTGTCACTGAGGGGCTCTGCCTTAGCCAGCAGTGGGCTCATCCTGGAGGTGGCTGGTATTGGCTCTGTTGGACATGGGGGGAAACTCTAGCAGTTTCTCACAGAAGCCACCCGTGTGGGACCCTGCTACCAACACCTTGCCAAGCAAACCTAATACACGCTGATAGATAGAAATGAGTTCAATGTCTGTCTGTGCTAATGGGCTGGTCTGAAAGATTGAACTTGCTCATCTTTCCAAAGATACCTTTGAAGCAAAATGTTTGTTCTGTCATGAATGGCTATTAGGTCCTGTTGACATGACATAACCTATGTTCACAACATGTATCACTATTTATTTTTCTTTAAAGCTCCACTTAGTTCACTGGAATGCCAGAAAATATGCAACATTTGGAGAAGCAGCAGCAGCTCCAGATGGCTTGGCAGTAGTTGGTGTTTTCTTGGAGGTAAGAATCACAAAAATAGCATGTTTACATGATAAAAAGCATTATGCTGTCAAGTGTTTGAGAACTAAGCCACGTATTTAAGAAGTGCTTAAGGAAAACAGATGACTTGTTGGAAGCAGTAACTCATTGCAAATTGCTGTTAAACTAGCTTTAGTAGGAATGCTGAGATTCAGATAAAAACCCAACACCTGTTCAAAGAATAACTGCAGTCATTCCTATTTAACCTGTCTATTCCATTATTTTAGATTGGGAAAGAACATGCCAATATGAATAGACTCACTGATGCTTTGTACATGGTAAAATTTAAGGTAAGTTTTAAGCTCTTTTAATTGTTTCTGGGATATCCTTTAAAAATCAAGCTCACGTATACGTTTGAGACAAAAATGGAACATCAACCCCCATATATCTTCCCATCATTACAACATCACTGCAGTTTAATTTTCTTCTTCCCCTCCAAAATTAATCTTGTTTAGAACAGAATCGTAAAATAGAATGTGCTGGGTTGGAAGGGACCTTAAAGATCACCTAGTTCAAACCCCCCTGCCATGGGCAGATGCACCTTCCACTAGATCAGGTTGCTCAAAGTCCCATCCAGCCTGGCCTTGAACACTTGCAGGGATGGGGCATCCTCAGCCTCTCTAGGAAACCTGTTCCAGTGCCTCCCCAGGCTATGCTGACCCCACCGGTCATTCAGAGGTTCTACATTTCCCAGAGTATCTGAAGTCAAAAGCTCCATGGCCCTTCAGGCTCAGCTCTTACACTCAGCAAAATAATCCTTTTCCACTGAGCCTAGCCTTGAACAAGTCAAAACTGGCTGGCTGTTTTCTGCTGCAAAGCTCTGTCAGAAGATAATCTTAATGAGGCCCTGAGTTAGTCTGTTATTACAGCAATACCTGATGGTGGTCTATTAATCAGATGAATCTGAGATCTTTGCTTAAGTTTGATACCTGCTGCACTTTCTCAAGTGCAGACTGATTAGAGCACTACAGATTTTATCCTTTCTGGATTTGCATGAGGTTCATGTATTCTGTAACATGCAAAAGTTCTAATATGCAAAATAAACTGTATCTAATACTTGAGTGGGCACATTATTTCTCACTCCTGTCTATGTGCTTGTGAAAGATGGGAAGTGAAGGTAGTTACACAGCAATATGTAGGCTGCAGACACACTGAATAATACTTTGGTGTTTAAGTGATCTCTTCCACTTGCAGGAGAGAAATAGGTATCTCTCAGTTGGAGTGATGGAAGGTCTGCAGGCTTGCCACTGGGAATAAGCTGCTCATTTTTTCCTTATCAGCAATTTTACAGGCAACGGGACAGTGATTTCTAAATAACTAAGTACCTTGCAGATACTCCTACAGGCTGAAAAATCTTACACTACGCTCTGGTAGTTAAGGCAATCACTAGTTTAGGCAACACCTCCTGTTTCTAATGGCCTTTTGGTTGATCCACCTTCCTCTAGTTTTAGACTAGAACATTTTATTTTTTCAAAGCAAATGTTTTTCCTAGCGGATGATGATTGTTTGGTGCAAAGTGTTCCATAGTTTGATTTTTCTACTGAAATAGATGGGAAGGTTAGAGCATAGCAAGTAATGAAACAAGGAATCCTGCCATGGTATTATGTACAGGTCACATTGAACACTACACGCAGAATAAATTCCTGCATTACTTTTAGACCTTTTGTGACAAGAGCTGAACTTTGGTAGAGGCACTGGGGCAGGAACTTAAAAGTCTAGTAAGCCAGAGGCAAGCATCACACTTGCTCTACTACCCTAGGATAACAGTTGTTATAAGGCAGCCAAACCTTTATATATTTTTCCTTTCCCCTACTTTTTAATTTTACTTTAGCATCTTTTTCTCCTTCAAAGAGTTCTTTAATCTGCACTTAAAAGTGAAAATAGAAATTTCAAGTATATTTTTTTCCCCAGGGAACAAAAGCTCAATTTAGAAGCTTCAATCCCAAATGTCTCCTGCCCTTGAGTCTAGATTACTGGACGTACCTTGGTTCTTTGACAACACCACCTCTTAATGAGAGTGTGACATGGATAGTGCTCAAAGAACCCATCAGAATTTCTGAGAAACAGGTAAACATTCGATACTCTCTCAGTTCTTGCAGGATTCAACCCTGGATAAAGAGGTGGTGGGTGTTTTGGTTTGAAATGGGGCTAAGTAAAAGACCATTAGCCTGTGAATAATCAGCCTGTTCAATAATAAGGGCTTCTATTTCTTTCTGTTACTACTCTCTAGGATCTTTGTTTGAATCTGTTCTATTAACAAAATGTATTGAATAATTCCCTTTTGTCCTTCTCTTAAAAAAATGATTGCCTTCTAAAGCAGTAAATTATTTCACCTGAATTTACAGCTGGAGAAATTCCGTATGCTCCTCTTTACCACTGAGGAAGACCAGAGGATCCAAATGGTGAATAACTTTCGCCCTCCTCAGCCTCTTAAGGGGAGAGTAGTTCGAGCTTCCTTCAAGGCCTGAAGAAAACTGACAATGGCCCTGAGATAGCCAAGATCTTCCATAGCTGAGATACCATAAACAGAAACTTGAGTGTTCAGATCCTCATGGAACACACAAGATAGCTGTTTCCATGAACACTCTACTTGGAGGAGGACAATCTTCTGATTTTAGATTTTGACTTCTTTGTTCTTTTGAGAAATGGCATCTTTTTAACTAGCACTTTTTAATATAAGGGATAGTTGAATAAACTAGAGTGTTTTCCAAGACCTGAAACTCTAAAAATTAAGGTGGAATTCAAATCCCGCTTAATATAAAATGGGAAATTATGTAGTAACCTACTAGTATTGATGGCCACAACTTCTATTTCTCATTTAACACATGAAAAAATAATAGTCAATTTTGGACAAATTTTAACTAAGTCTTCCTTACAAATCTCTTGTTAGCATTTGCTGAGCTCTCTCTGATTTAAATATTGCTTTCACTGTATTCTTGCTGCCTGACACACACAGTGCATGTGGGCAGCACTAGAAAAGTTCTTTACTCACCTCAAGCAGGCATTGGTATGAAAAGTACACATATTTTAATGTTACTGTTCTAAGATGCTATTTTATAACTAATTTAAAATAACAAAGTGAATGCTGTGTTTAAGCAGGCCATTTTACTGCACAGTGTTGCTCAGACACTTGCTCTTTCAGCCTGTGCAGCATACAGAACTATACTGCACTTGTCAGTTGGGTTGAAAAGAACATCTATAGCAATTCAGGTATGTGTTTTGTGCTTCTCAATTGTTCAACTTCTACCTCAGTTAAGTGATTTGCTCTGCAATGCAACCTCCTTCACTGTCTGGCCTAAGGAGAGTAGATATTTTATTTACTTTAGGGACCTAACATGGCTAGACCTTGACTGCACAGAACGTGCATTGCTGCACAAATCAGCCCCTCACTATGGCAGTCGGTCAGGGAGACTCCCTGCAAAGAGCAGGTTTCAGCAGTCCCAAGTCCTTTCACTTTTTCAAAAGAATGTTGCTCTAGCAAAGCCATGTGTTAGTATTACTGCTTCTGCAGCTTAGTGACAAAATGCAGACTTTTGTCTCCAGCACTAAATAAAGTGATGTTATCTGTAACTACTCACAGTCTGTTTTCAGTGACTTTAATTCTGGGCTTCAGATGTTTTACTTCATCTGTATAGTTCAAATAGAAATTGATTATGTTTATCAATTTTCATCATCTTAGCTGGAGAAATAAAAGATACACAATGTAAAGGAAAGCAAGGGGAAAGGAGAACAGCAACCATGAGCCATTTTCCTTTTCCAGAAAGGGAGAAAGACATTAGATGTGAAGTACAGTACAAGGAATGGAAGACTAGAATTCTAGACCTAACTCTTCCACAGTTTTTCTGGTATACTGACCTAAAACTTCCCATTCCTCAGTTTCCCCTTATATAAAATGAGGGTAGAACTGACCTACCTCACTGGGATGTTGTGAGAGCTAATTCAGCATTGGTTTAGATGTGAAATCTTTACACAGCAGATGCTAAAGGAAGCAAAATCATTACAACATGCAATGATTTTAGCTCTTATGAATGTAACCTTACTAGTAATGCAAAATGGTATTGCAGGAAATCTATTTAATGTATCTTAATTTCTTTAACAAATGAAATAAATGAGACTTTAAAATCAAATGCACATCTTTGTCCTTTGAGTAGACCTACCTATTCCTGCTTACAGCACTGTTTCTCTTGGACTTTAACAGAAATAGTGTTGGGTATCTTCTATTGATGCATGTATTTTGGATGAAGGAATGCTTTGATTGTTTAACTTCAGTTTCATAGAAATCTTGATTATATTATAGTGGAATAATCTAAGTACATGTAAGAGTTCTCTCTCCCAAGTTTTTGGCCTTTTTTTAGGTTTTAGAAAGCCTACTTCTGTTCAAAAGCTATTTTTAGTCTATATCACAGTTCTTCCCATCTTTTGGGACTTGCAGTTTCTCCTTCAGCTTAATCTTTTCACTAAAACAAAAATTATTTTGTGCCTCTTGAATGACTTCTTGCCTGATCAGAGTTAAATTGTTGTAATGAATCTCATGTCCCTGTTAAAATTAAAACCTACATGAAGATGCTCATTTTAAAATGTAAAGTCTTTCAAAAGAACCTTATTTATTTGATGTAATGATATTATGTACATAGATATTATGTATCTGTAGCCCAAATACATATTTTTTAAAGGGTAAATTAAAATGCCTTCCTGATGATAATGTAACCAGTATTACTTAGCATATATAGCTTAATCAAGCCACCAAAATACTGCTGCATTAGCACTAGTACACACTTTCACAGAGCAGGTCACTGATCAGTATTTCCAATGTTTTCTTTCATTCTAGGCATATAAGTAGGTTTCTGCTCACTCAGTTTCTCACAAAAGGTGAAGAGGGCCTGTTTAACAAAATTTTTGTCCTGTTTTTCCCCAGCTACAACCACTCAGTCTAATTAAATAAAAATCTTATTTATCCACAGAATGTGTCCATTCTTGGATATGACCTTGAACAAAGTACTTAAGCTGCTTTAAGGGTGGTTTATTCATGAACAACAGAAGGATAATGTTTAGCTCACAAGGTTATTGTAAAAGCTTAACTATTGTAAAGAGCTTTAAATGCTGAATCCCCCAAGGGGTTCAGTTTCTTGGAGAATCTGAACTATACCTTCATAAATAATTTTTATCTTATTTACCAGGGGTGTTCCAGTTTTTGAATTAAAGAAAATTATCTGGTTTTACCATGGTAAAGCAAAATATAAAGTGAAGTCTTTTACATTCTTCATTGTTTCTTGAAACCCTCACCATCCAATAAAAAAAAAGCACAAATATTTAATTTTTGTATGGTTTTAAATCTATGAACTACATTATACAATTTAATGCACTTCATTTGTTTTGATATTAAGGACATTGCAAGAGGAAATATCGAATACTATAAAGTGAATACTAAAAAGTGAATTTTATTGTATACATAATGAATGATGCAGTCTGTGTGATGAAGGTATAGTATTGAGTTAGTTAAGCTTTGATGTACCCTCTTTTCCTTGTAACTGAAAATATACTCCATGATGAGAATATAACAAAAATATTGAGTCTGATTGTTCCCCATCAAAAGACTTAAAATCAGCAATCTAAGTTATTTTTCAGGAATAGCAGAGCTTCACTGATTCTTTCTCATTTAGCAAAAGGTCTCCTAGTAACAATATTCTGGGGTACAAGGAACAATATCCACTTGTATTCCTTATACACATTCTTGACTTGTTAATGCATTGGTTTAAATAGTGAACTTGAGAGGTCTATAGCAAGAATGTTTTCCCCCCAACATTATTCTATCTTCTATCTATGAGAAAAGGATAATCAAGCCCAAGGGCTGTGTACTGTATTTATAATAGGCTTTGAGCCACTCAGAAGATGTTAACTATAACAGTACAAAGTTCTATTATTTCATAATTCCACTTTTGATTTGAGCTATATTTCAGTGCTTGCATATACAGACAGGACCATCAATTGACAAAATGTTGCATTTGTAAGACCATGGGAATCAAGCTGCTCTTACCACTTCGTTTGCCTGAACTCCTGGCAGTATTCTAGCTAGCACCTCTGTTACAAATGTCCCCCAAAGGCAATTTGCAGGGCCAAGTACCTGTGCTGTGCATCAGTGCTTTGTGAGGATCTGCAACAACCTCACTTGCTCTGTTTTTCATTCTGAGCTGTCTTTCATTTGCACACAAACATGACCCAGCAAAGCTCCTCCATCGAGGTCGTTCAAATTCCAGAGCATGTGCTATCCTTATCTTCTACCAGCCATGCTGAATTAAAACCAGCAGTAGTACCGGACTACTCCAGCAAGACTTGGCTTAACTCAGAATAGGATGACAGCTGTCACAGCGGGAGAACACGAGCCCTTGTTTGTGGGAGCGCCTGAAACGCCCCTGCTGTGAACCCTGCGCTGGCTAAACGTGCCATCTAGTGGCTATCTGTTCCCGTTCCTTACCACAACCCCTAAAACAGTTTTCAGGACCAAATCAGTCAAAATACAACAGATGAGAGAATGTGACTTTGACAATAATTATTTTTACAGGTAAAGTGAGTGCAATTGAAATCCCTGTGCTGGCTGTACATGTGCAGTCCTTGAAACTCCTTTATCAGCTAAAACTCCATCTGAAAAAGAAACTGATTAAATTAGTTACAATTTTTTTGTTCCTCTTTTCACTGAGACAATGAAGATATCCTCTGCCTGGTAAATTGCACACTATCTTAACCGTATTTTTTAACTTTAAAAGCTACAGTTAAGGCTTGACATAGTTTTGGTTATTTTCCCATCCTCTGCAAACAGAAAGATTTTCAGGCAGTTTCAGTGATACAAGTTATAATATCTAGCAGTGATTTATGAAGATAAATTTCACGATGAGTGTGAATTAACCCAAATACCAGCATCTGGGTAAAAGTGTTGCAAGATACTTTGTCACCAGATGGTGTTTTTGGTGGTGTTCAAAGGTCAGAAAGATAAAAAAAGGGAGCATTTCAGGAAAAAAAACAGAGATAAGCCTGAAAAAATAAGACGTTATCTTATACCTCAGATGATCTGTTCTTCTCTCCAAATTCCTTCTGCATGCAGAAGTGACCATTCAGTGAAGACACCAAGCATCAAAGCACATTGCTCTACACTGCCTGTACGAGCGGGGTCTCAAGTATTTCCTCACTGAACCTGAGGACACTACAGTATACTGATGAAACCTGACTGACTCTAACAGAACTATCCAAAATTTGCATCTGTAAGGCAGAGAATCTTTATACCTGTGATGTTTCATTTATCCTGCTACTTGCATTACATTTGAATTTTAGGAAAATTTCAGCCCCTCACTCCAGGTTGTGAACAGCAACATAGTAATGCAAACCATTGTTTCATTTAATTTCACATAAATATAGTGGAATATTAAATGCAGCAATTCAGGAATCAACTCAGCCTGTTCATATGTTGGAGAAGTAAAGTTGGAAGGAGGCAAGAAATGTCGTTACTTTTCTACACCTGAGCACTGTACATCAAGCCAGAAGACTCTCCTGCACTTGTA
This sequence comes from Merops nubicus, assembly GCF_000691845.1. NCBI lineage: Eukaryota > Metazoa > Chordata > Aves > Coraciiformes > Meropidae > Merops > Merops nubicus. The sequence continues at coordinate 19,443 of NW_008623760.1, forward strand.
AGCTGTCCCCAAGGAATGTAAGCAGTGGTACAGAACCTTAAGTGAACATGTATTTTGGTTTACCTCGAAACAATACGTAAGGAATGGCTGGTAAAATTCTGTATGTGGAGCTCAGATGCAGTTACAGCAACTGGACAGGCCTTTGCACCAGTCCAAATACATGAACATCACTGCATCTCCAGTTAAACCCCTGCAGCTTTGTACGTAGACACACTGCTCAGCTGCTGCTGTGCCAGCAGAGGCTCAGCCAAGTCGGAGAGACGGAACGGCCTTTTTCCTACAGCTGATTGTGTTTGCCTCTGTTCATTGACACTTCTTGCAGCCTGTTTGATTTCCTATCGTCTGAGTATTTGTTTTAGATTGTATAGAAAGATCAAAGTCTGGAATTTGCCCTTAGCAAATTAGGAAAATGCAATTGCTTTAACAGACCTAGAGGAAATTTATTTTTCCCAGTCTCGTTCATTAGTCTGGTGTTTATAAGAGATCTCCACATCTCAGGTGCTCATTTGCCATTTGAGAAAATTCAAAATATGATATACAGCAAATTAAATGCATCTCATTATTCACAGAGCAAAATACACATAGTAAAGAGCTGACACTTTTAAAGGCCCTCAGCAGAACAGTATCCAAGTGTTTTGTGGACTGGACTTGCCTTTGTTTCCTTTCACAGTCTGGTTAGTTAGACTGCTGTGCTTCCTGTGCTGAGGCGAGTTCTGTCTCAGCCTGCCTTCTCTCAGGTGGACCTGCGAGTCGAGTCATTCAGAGGCACCTACCTTCCTCTGCATGATGGCCATTCACAAGCTCCCAGAGGGTTAAGATCTATGGCTATTTGCTGATGAATGACTAGACTAAGTCTTTCTCTCCATTTCAGGAAACCTTCTAGTAGCTGACTTTTCTTTGGATTCAAATTGTGTTTGTTACTAGTCAGCTTTTTGGAAAAGGATTAGTTATTTATTAGAAATATTATTCTGATATTTACCTTGCTTTCTAAGGAACATCAGGCTCATCTGATGGTTCTGTTCTTTGCGTGTTGCCATAACAAGAAATATTTACAAAGCATTAGGAGTCCCACACCTTTCATAAATAACAATTATTAGTGGAAAGTAAGCTGTCATAGCACCTGCTGTGAGGGCAGCAGTAACTCATGGGAATCTGTTGGCAGCTTCAGGAAGCAGAAGCAGTATTAATTGTACCAAAGCAGCCACAGACAGTTGCCCACACAAACAAGGGATGGGGGGAAAAGTGATGTTCTGTGGGAACAAAGGAAACCCCAAATAGTGCAGTATCAGTGTCAGGAAAACCAGATTCCCTGTCCAGTTAGACACAGAATTAGCTTTCTTTTATAGAAGGACATGAAAAATGACACATGGCTATTCTTCCACCTCCTAGATACATTCTGGCTGTTTCTTAACTTCAACTAAAGACCTCATTATCCCAAACTGTCAAAGCTACACCGAGTATACTTTAATATGCCATTTCCAAGTGACACATAGATGCTCCCAGAGTTAAGCTGGCTGCTGATCTTTTCAAAATAGAATACCAAGCACTAAAACCCTCAAACATATTTGATGATCTGTGGGACAGCTCCCTTCACTCCCTTCCAAGAAGTCTTGTATTCTTATCAGTTTTGCAGACATCTGCCTCCAATTCCGTGTATGAAAATCCTCACTGTGTATATATTCTCTGTTACCACTGAATAATTCAGGTACTTTTGTATTAACTTACTTTAACTACTCTGTGTCTATAAGATTTTGCATCTTCTATTATACTCCATTAATTTTTTTTGACCGATGTTTAACATTTGGGCCAGACTGCTGAAATATATCTGCTTTGCAAAAGCTGCACAAAGTCATTTACTCTCATCTTTGTAAACAGATTTTGGGAACTGATGAAGTAGAACAAATGCAATTGTTTCTGTGACAGTGTCAGCATCTTCAATATATTGTAATTTAATCCTGAATTAGTTTTCCTCCTCAGATCATTCTTAATGCTTTGCTAAGAGACTTGATATATATAATAAGTAGTTTTTTGCTTTAATATTAGATCTTTATAGAATCTAAAATTAAATAAAGGCATACAAGATTACAAAATAATAAACACAAGCTTATTTCAGGTTCCTGTCTGCAATGGGAGGTATGCAATATAAGCAGAAATAGAGCAATTTGTTAATATTTTGGTAATCCTGCAAAGCTCTTACCAAAACACATCTCCCCTTCCTTTGGTCTTTGGTCTAAGCATCCAGTTAGTGATACTACAACTCCAAAAGTTTGCTAAGATACACCAGAGGAGTGTAAGGAAGCACTAGCTTTCCCAACCTTTGTACCCCACATCCAGAAGCACACAGCCTAAGGATACAGGTGCAAGCATCATTCATCCAAACTAAGTGCGGGCCGGAGCCAGAAGCAGCAGCACACCTCCTCACCTGCCATTTGGCCCCTTTCCCT
>NW_008623760.1:21917-24350 GCF_000691845.1 Merops nubicus
CCATCACATCACTACACAGGAAGCTGGATCACAACTCCCTCTGAAAACAGTTTGTCAGATCTGATGATACTCTGACTTGCTGTAGGGTCGTGTGGTAGCTAAATCTGCCAGAAGAGCTGCCTTCTGGGAGACAACAGGACTACAGCTCTAAACACTGTCCAGTAATTACATCAAATTCAACACACAGTGAAACTAATTAAGTCTCTTTCAGAGTCTCACACTTCTCCATTCATACGAACATACAAGTTGGCTGAACCAACTCAAGCAATGTACTCCTGCCTCAAATACCTGGCAGGATTTGTCTGCTGAGCAGCTCCTGAGGTAGTAACATCAGGTCAGAGGTAAAGATGCCATGGGCTTGCATGGCCTCATTGTGAACTGCTTTATGCAACAGTCTTTCTCAAACTGAACTTTTAGGTTCAAATAAATATTTCACTTTATCTGAAACCTATTGGAACCTGATGAAACTGTCATTGAATTTAATGGGAGCTGGATCATGGCCTAAACAAGCAACACAGAAATGAGTACAAAAACGTATTTGCAAAGAAAATCAGAGTTGCTGACTGTACAAGTCAGCAGATAAAATTATACCTTGAAAATCTAAATATAGCATCAGCTACATTTTAACCTATCTATGTGCCTTAGCACAATGCCCTTGGAATTAGATTAATTTTTGTAGATACTGGTAAGAACATTCTCCTGGTGTAGGACATTTGATTCTGAACTTTAGCTCATCTATAAACAGGGAATTAAAAGCTGAAAGTAGTTTTATCAAAAGAAAACCCCACCAACCCAAACCTAGAGTTCTAATTTTTTTTAATGCAAATTAATAAGATACAGCACTATGGTAACATAGCCACTGTTGCCACAGACATTGGTCATTTTAATCAGAATTTACTGAAGGCAAAAATACTGCCAGCCTGAGCAATACTCTTCATCACTCAAACCATATCAAAGAGTAGCATTTATACCTCTGTTAACTTTAATTATATATCACGCTGGTTCATGAGCATAACCAAGCACTGCAAAGCAGAATCTAAATCTCAATTCAATTTAATATGCAGGCCTGTCACATGCTGGATATTAACCCCAAAACACTGAAAACCATCAAGTTTCTTGGAAGCATTGAAGATGGTATTCTTTAGAAAACATGGCATGAAAACAACACCTTATTCTGAAGGACTGATAATTGTTTCACCTTCATCTACACATTTCCTAAATCACTTCAGATTATGCATATGGGTTTATGAAATTATTCCATGAGCATGCAAGCAATAAGTAATAAGCTTCCAGCTGAAGAGAAGCATTTAAACCTGCTGGGAGAACAGAAGGCTCAGAGCAGTCCAAGTTAGTTTTCAGGCTGCTGAATGAGGTTTTATCACTATTGTAAGTGATATAAAAGCTGAAAAAAAAACCCACAAACAAACAAACAATTGGTGAGACTGAAGAGTGCCTTGAGACCCAGAAATTACTGTTGGTGTACCTGAGCAGTGCAGCATTGCAGGGAGATGCAGGTAAGGGCTGCTGTGGGTGACCTATTTCAGTTCGACAGATTTGGCAAACAAAACAGTTACGTTAAACTGAAGATAATTTTTTTCCATGTGTGCTAAAACATTGCCCTGGAACTTTTCTTTAAGGTGACCTTCTGGGTTTTTTTCCTTGGTTTGGTTTTCCACTTGACATGAAACTGTGATTCATTGTATTATTGGAACTAATAAATAAGAAACTAATGAAAGCTCAGACTTACAAAGACATCCTTCCACTTGAGATAGCCTGGGAACACACTGCTCTCATTTGGGATGCCTGGAACACATGATTTAAATGAAAAATGCTTCAGTATAAAAAACCAAGAGGATAAAAAATGCACTGATATTATCGAAGCCCGTTGCAAGCCTCTGATTTTGCAAATAACTATTACAGATTAAAGCATGGGCTACTTAGTAACTGATTTGTAACATGCTATAACTACTTATTAACCACCATGCACTTTGGGCCCATCTCTTGTCTTGTTACATAGTGGTGTAAAACCACTAGAAAACTTAACCCAGACATAGAAAACAAAGCAAAACATTACAAAAATGGAGGAACCAGCAAAATGAGCCTTTGAATTTTGTTCTCCATAATTTATATGGCCTCTCATTTTCAAAAGGGCTTTGGAATTTTGAGCTTCATTAGCTGGTGGCCTCAGCACTAGTGTGAAATTGCATTTACAAAAACCCAAATAAAAATCCTAAAGACCTTTCCCCAAGAGAATAATGGGGCTTTAACTTTATTGGGGGAGGGTGCGGGGGGAAACGTTGGTGGCTCTTTCTTTTCCTTAATCCATCTCCACTGCTTGCTTTTGTTGTTCACGTTTATTACACGGGTCGCAAACGGGCCGGAGAGCGGGACGCGCAGGCCGAAGCCGCTCCCTCAGCCCTTCACCGCGGGCGC
>NW_008623761.1:0-6563 GCF_000691845.1 Merops nubicus
CCCGGGGGGCTCCTGGTGCAGCAGGGCGTAGCGCACCTGGCTGTTGGGCCCCACACCGTCGCCATCCAGCGCCTGGAAGGTGAAGATGGACGAGCCAGCCTGGGCGTTCTCGGGCACCACGATGGTGATGGGGTCTTCAGGGAAGGTGGGCGCCTGGTCATTGCAGTCCTGCACGTGGATCTGTACCAGCACCAGTCGACTGGAGGGGTAGCCGTGCTGCGTGTCCTCGGCGCTCACCTGAAGCACGTGCCGTGCCCCAGCTTCATAGTCCAGCTCCTGGGCAGCGTAAATCTCTCCTGTCACGCTGTCAACCACAAAGGTGCCATCCCCACCGCCTCCTACCACCGTGTAGGTCAGCTGTCCTCGCATGGGGGCATCAGGGGGTGCCACCGAGCCGATCACAGACCCTGGCTTGATGCCCTCAACAGGGTGCAGGGTCAGCACCGTGGCATCGGGCCGTGGCAGCACCCGGGAAGACGGCAGCACCTGCGAGGAGAGGCAGCAGTGAGGGCTCAGGCCGGGGTGCTGGGAGCCAGGAGGTCCTGTTGGGACAGGGGGATGTGGGGCCTGCAGAGCACACGTGTCATAAAGATCTCAGCCCCTGCAGCCTAACAGATGAACAGCAACCTTGAAAACCCCCTGAGAATCAGCTGGAGTTTGACAGGGTGAGACAAGCCCACCAGGGAAGGCAGTGTGGGTGAGGATGGACAGAGCTGCTGGCCTGGCAGAGAAGGCTCTGGGGGATATGATTAAAGTACATCAAAATCTGCAGGGAGGGTACTCAGAGGGAAGGAGCCAGGCTCTTCTCAGTGGTGCCCAGTGCCAGGACCAGAGGCCATGGGCACTCACTGGAACACAGGAGGATCCCTCTGAACATCAGAAAACACTCTTTACTGTGAGGGTGACGGAGCGCCGGCACAGGCTGCCCAGGGAGGTGGTGGAATCTCCACCCTTGGAGACAATCAGAAGCCACCTGGAGGTGACAGGACCTGGACGCCAGCAGCCCGTGAGGCTGTGACTGCGTACCTGGATGCGAACGACGGCTGACGTGGTGCGCGGCACCGTGCCCCGGTCGCTGGCGGTCACGGTGAAGATGTACTCGGCACGATCGGACCGGCGCAGCACCGTGGCCGTCCGCAGCTCTCCAGCAGCCGTGTGCAGGGTGAAGCGCTCTGCCCAGGCACCTGCAGGGAGAAGGGGAAGTGCCGGAGGGAGAGGTGGGGGCAGGCTGGGATGGAGTGGGGAGCATGGGGTGGCAGGACGTGGGCAGTGGGCACGCGCCTGCCTGTGGGCTGCCAGGCAGAGAGCAGCAGCAGCTCGTCAGTTCTGCAGCTCGTACCTATCAGTGAGTAGATGATGGTCCCATTCTCACCCTCGTCGGGGTCCTTGGCCTGCAGGGAGGCGACCAGAAGTCCCGATGGCTTCTCTTCCAGCACCTGCAGCAGAGCCCAGGGAGCAGCTGAGTGGCACAGGGCACCCTTCAGCCTACCCCCACAACCCCGCAAGAGCAGCACAGAGTCTGCTCCTTCCCACGCCTGCCCTGCACCTCAGCCATGCACAGATCCCCTGGCAAGACCCACGTGGAGCCATGCCTGAGGCTGGACAATGTGGAGGAGTCTCCAGCAAAGCTGGCAAAGGGAGTTTCTGCCTCACCAGCCCTCCTCCCATTCTGTCCTGTTTGACAACCAGACTGGCAGCACTGGGGCAAGCTGCAGCCGCAAGCTGGGTGGTGGGAGGACACCTCACCCACGTTCCATCCAAGTCCTCAACAGCTGGGAAAGCCCAGGGCCCACAACAGTCCTGGTTCTCTCTGTCCCCAACAGACCCCTTCAGCCGCAAATGCCAAGCTATGTGCGCCAACAGCTCTGAGGCTGGTCACCCTGGCAATGGCTGGTGATCGCCTCAGGTCCCACCAGCTGGCCCAAGGAGGTTTGTGGTCTCTGGAAATACAGCTGGCAGCTCTCCCCAGGCTTAGACACCTGGCTCTTCGGACTTTTCCTTCTCCCCTTTGCTCCTAGTCAGCACCACTGACAGCCTGTCTGCAGGCACTTAAGGCCACCATTCCGTGCCAGTGCACCACTCCAGGCATTGGCTATGTACGTTCTCAGCTCACCCCACATTCTGAGGTGAGTTAGCAGCTTCCTGACAGAGGCCACAGGTAACAGCGCTGCAGACAGTCATGGGAACGGACACATCCCCATCACTGCCCCTCAGTGCCTGGCAGCTTGGGAGCACCCTCAGCAAACAACCTGTGCCCCCGGCACAGCCTCCTTGCACCTCCCCACCCCTCACTGGCAGAGCAGGTTCCCCACTGGGCACCGGCTCTACAGCCCCTTCCACACCAGAAGACATCAAGTTCATGTCCTGAGGTCACAGACCTTCAGTTCACATCCCATCAGCACATCCTACAGCACAAACCCTCCTCATGGACCCAGCTCTGCTGAGTGATCCCAGCGTGGCACCACCTTAGCGCGTTTATGCAAAGGACAAGTGGAGCGTGAGGAGTGCGAGGAGAGAGGCTGCAGGGCCCTGCCAGGAGGACAGCGAGGAGGGAAGTGTTAACGCTGTTGCACAAGCTGCTGGCACCAGGCTGGTGGCGCTCGGGGAGGGGAAACCAGAGGAGATGGACTTGTTTAGCCAGGCCAAGCAGTGATGTGACTGCGCTCTGTAAACACTGGGGAGAGGGGAGGGAAATTCCGAGGAGAGAGAAGAGCTATTTAAGCAAAAACACAATATTGGCATGAGAACAAATGAGTACGAAGTGGTCAGAAATTAGTTTAGGCTGGAAATTAAGACATGGTTTCTAACTACCAGATCAAGGAATCTGGAACAGCATTTCACAGCAGTGATGAACGCAGAAGACCTTCTAAGTATAGCTGGGCTGTTTGTGTCAGGGAGTGTCCGCATGGACACCTCGGAGCGGAGCCATGCTCAGGAGGCCCCTTCCAGCTCCTCCTCCGTGGTGGGCTGGGGCAGGGACTGGCCCCCATCCTGTCCCTGCTTGCCCTCAACCAGGGTACAGGGGGCTCCTGCTTCACAGGCATGGTCACACTCCTCTTCCTCAAGGGACAAGAGTCCATCTGAGGATGGCGGTTCCTCAGCAGAAGGGTCCAGTGGGCAGCATCTACACAAGCTCCACACAAAATGCCATTTCAGATGCACAAACAGGGGAATAAACAGAGACAGAAGTGGTCTGGTCTCTGCAAGAACCTCAGCCACAGTAAAATTGCTCCCAGGCAGGTCCAGTGTCCACCCCCTGAGAAGGCTGTTGCAAACACCAGCTTGGCCCAAAGACCAAAGAGGCACCTCAACCACTGGCATGGCTTTGGCAGTGGCTGGCAGCGGACGTATAGAGAAGATGCAAGAAATAGGGTACGTGTGGAACAATTCTCCTGTGAAACCTTCCTGGCTTCCAGCAGCCTGTGGCTAAGTCACTTCCTGAGCCACAGATCGTATTTTTGTTCAGCAGCCTTTGATGGATTTTTTTCTTTTCCATGAATTCATCTAATTCTGAACCCATGCAACTTTTGGAAATGATTTCACAATTTAATTATGTTCTGCATGAAAAAAGTGCTGCCCTTGTTTATTTTAAACCTGCTGCCTGGTCAGTTCTCATGGAGCTGCCTGGATCTTGTATCATGAAAAAAGCAACTTCTGACTTCCCTGTGGCTTTTTCTATGCCACTTGTCGTACACCTCTGTTATATTCCTGCAGCCTCTTCCACACCAAAGTATGTTCAAGTATTTTTCTTTCTGCATGGAAACCATTATCTGCTGGAGATTTCATTAACATCCTTTTCTGAACCTTTTCTAGCACTTATTCACTGGGACGGAGGCTGGGTAGAGTGCATGCAGGACTGGAGATGCAGGGTGATGATATTTTCTTTCATTCCCAGCTCCTTTTCTAATAAAACTTGGCGTTTAACTTGGCTTTTTGATGGCAGCTGAGCCCTGAGCTGACATTTTCACAAAGCATTCATGGCCATGCCCCAGCCCTCTCCCTAAACTTCAGTGGCCAGTTCATTGGCCACCCCTGTGCAAGTGACATTCCTCTGGCTTTGTGCCATGTGTATCGCTGCCCAGTGAATTCCAGTGGACGTCACAGAATCGTAGAATCACAGAATCATTTGGGTTGGAAGAGACCTTTAAGATCATTGAGTCCACCCATTAACCTAACACTACCAAGCCCACCACAAAACCAAGTCCCTCAGCACCTCATCTACATGTCTTTTAAACCCTTCCAGGGATGGGGACTCCACCACTGCCTTGGGCAGCCTGGCACAGCCCTGGATGACCCTTTTGGTGAAGAATTTTCTCCTAATATCTAACCTCAACCTCCCCTGCTGCGACTTGAGGCCATTTCCTCTTGTCCTGTCACTTGTTCCTTGGGAGAAGAGCACAACCCCCACCTGGCTCCACCATCCTTTCAGTGATGGGAGCAATGAGAGTTAATCTCCCATCTTCTTCCTGAACTGAACAGCAGAATGAGTTTCCTTCCACTGCTCTTCATAGGGAGGCCCTACCTTCCTTGTTATGACTAGTCCAGCAACATCAACAAACTACCACCTCTTCTGGAGGAGATATGAAGATGTTTAAGAGCAAGGACAGCAGCACCTGTCCTGAGAACCCACCAGTGACACTCCCTCTGTTGTCCCTCACTGTGTCATCCTTCCCTGTGTTTCCTCTGCCCCGACTCCCAGTGGTGGTTCCTTGTGAGGATCTGGTACTGCCACAGCTCCCACATGAACACCTCCTGATGGTCAACTATGTGCTCAAGAAGCTCATCTCAGAGCCCTGCAGCCCTCTAGCTGTTGCTTAAAACAAGGTGCTGGTGGCTAAACCTCCCTCTGAAAAGCAGTAGAAACACTTCACTGAGCGAGTCGGCGATAAATCACTGAGCTGTGCATTTATCAATCAGTTTTCACTTTTCCCTCCCAGCCTTTCTTCTACACCCAGATCATGACTAACAGTGGCTTCACACTATGCTTCAGCCTTCTCTACCAGCTTTTCTAGCGGGAGACCTTCAAACCAAAGTGCCCAAGTATTTGTTTCATTTCAAACTATCACAGTATGTCCTCGCCTTAAGGACTCTTGATCTGTGCCGGCCTTGCTCTGGCTCCTAAAGGATGCTCTGTGGTACCTCTGTATGAGAAGACAGTTCCTGAGCTCCAGCAGGACACTCCCAGCATTTCATGCCCCCAACACTGGAATCACCTGTAGGCTCTGCTCTGCCAGTGTGCTGCAGTGTCCCCACACAGTATAAGAGGACCTGCTGCGAGTGTCCCCACACAGGAGATGGGAACTGCTGCAGGTGTCTCCCACAAACTCTGTGTTTCAGCAGTGCCACTCTGCTGAGCCGGTTTGGCTGCAGTCTTGGCCATGCTATGGCTGGCTGGTCCTTGGCCTGCAGGAGTGACCCAAAGGCCTTGCTCAGAGGGAGGACAAGACTAACTCTGCCTCCACCAGGCCCTCAGAGATGCCTTCACCCAGGCCAAGCCTTCAGGAAGTTCTGGAAGCAGCCAGTGCCAGCTGGGCCAGGGATGGAAGCGACCTGGAACACGAGGAGTGAACCGGGAAGGCTTGATGACCGGAGCTGCTGACTGGGCCCTGTGCCGACGGCCACCCTGTGACCCGCTAGCACAGCCCTGCCAGCTCTGACCCGCCTGGCACCCGGCTGCAGGAGGACCTGCAGCAGGGAGCAGCTGCCGCCGCCGTGATGTGTTGGACCCGGCACGGCACACGTGGCTCTGGGAGCCCTGCCTGGCACACAGTGAGCACGTCCTTCGGTCATGGGTTCACCCCGCTCTGGGCAGAGATCCACCCCAATCAGATTTACCGGTCCGCCCTGGCTGCTGTAGGGATGAAACTTGTCCCGGCTTCTCTCCCACCCTGAAACTCTCCTGGGTGTCCCTGCAGAGCCACCTGCCCCCAAGCCCAGCAGCCACCAGACCCCTGTGTCAGTAGGCCCCTGCCTGCTGCCCTACCTGCACGGGCAGCTCCTGACCGCTGGCCACGTGAAGGAAAGCTGGAGCGTTGTCGTTCTCATCCAGCACAGTGACATAGATGGTTCCCGTGGCGCTGCGGGGCGGTGCTCCCCCGTCCTGCACGATCACCAGGAGCTGGTAGCTGGACTGATGCTCCCGGTCCAGGCTGCGCTTGGTGCTGAGCTCCCCTGCGAGGCAGAAGCGGAGACACGGCTTAGCCCAGAGGCCTGCGCTCAGGTGTGGTGCTGGGGAGCCCAGCTCCACAACGGGAGGAAGAGGAATACTCTGGTGCGGCACTGGTCTGGCCCACGTCACGTCTGACTTGCTCTGGGCTTCTTCCCGGGCCAGCCCCAGCCCGGGAAGCATCTCACCTGTCTGTGCGTGGATGAGAAAGTTTGGATCGTGCTGGAGCAGGCGGTAGGTGAGCCGGCTGTTCTGCCCGGCATCCCGGTCACTCGCCATCACCCTCCCCACGCTGCTGCCCGGAGCCTGGTTCTCAGGGACAGTGAAGAAGTAGCGCTCCTCGCTCAGCCGGGGGCTGTTGTCGTTCTCGTCGGTGATGCTGATCCGCACGGTGCTG
>NW_008623761.1:6592-6972 GCF_000691845.1 Merops nubicus
GCCGGTTGCCGGGCCCCGCCCCCCGCCCCCGCCGCCTCCCGCCGAGGCCAGCACCGTCAGCACGTACAGGTCCCGCGTCTCCCGGTCCAGCGCGCTTTTGACGTAGAGCCACCCGCTCTCCGGCATGATGCCGAAGCTGGCGGCATCCCCGTCGGCACGCAAGTGGTAGGTGAGGGCCACGGACTCGGCGTCGCGTGCCAGGGCCCGCACCTGCAGGAAGCGGGTGGAGACGGGCACGCCCTCCTGCACCTCCACGCGGTAGGTGAGCGTGTCAAAGATGGGCCCGTTGTCGTGCTCGGCTTGCACGTGCACCAGCAGCGTGAACGTGGAGCTGAGCTGGGGAACGCCACTGTCTCGGGCCACGCTGGCCAGCCCATAGG
>NW_008623761.1:6992-23450 GCF_000691845.1 Merops nubicus
GGGCCACGATGGCCAGCCCATAGGCTGCGCTGGCTTCGTATTGCAGGGCCCCGATCAGCCGCACTGCCCCTGACGAGCGCTCCACGCTGAAGGTGCCATCTCCTCCTGACACCAGCTCGAAGGTCACCTGACCGTTGGCACCACTGTCACGGTCCTCGGCCTGCAGAGTGTACACTGTGGTGCCAGGTTCCGTGGCCTCTGGCAGCAGGATGGAGTCGGAGGGGGCTGGAAATGCTGGCACGTTGTCGTTCACGTCCGACACGGAGATCTTCACGCGCGTGTTGCTGTAGGCGGGAGGGGAGCCGCTTCGGGCCTGGACGTCCAGGACGAGGACTGCCTGGGACTCGTGATCAAGAGGCAGGCTGGTGCGGAGCTGCCCGGAGGCAGAGTCAATGGAAAAGTAGCCATGAGGATCCCCCGAGGAAATGGAATAAAAGATGTCATCAGCATGGCCTGTAGAGAAGGAAAGGAAAACAGGGAGGATGATCTGTGTCCCCGGCTCACGCCTCTAGCCCCTGCAGCAGCAGCAGGACAGGCAGTGCCGGCTGCAGCAGTCTCTGGCCAGGATACATGTGTGTCCATGCACAAGTGCACGCGCACACTTAAGGACACGTAAGGACGTGTGCTGAGCTGAGTGACAACTGCATGGGCACGCATTTGGGTGGATGTGCCCCTGTGCGTGTGGAGCTCCAGGGACAGGGCTGCTCCGTGAGGAAACGTGGTGCTGGACCTTCAAGGTGATGCAGGGACAAGGAAAGTGACTGCCCGCAGAAGGGACAGGCTCATACCTGGAGGGTTCTGGGCCCGGACAGCCCCCACACTGGCACCCTGTGGCACATCCTCAGGCACTGTGAAGAAGTACTGAGCTTGCTCAAAGACGGGGGGTGAGACGGTGCCCTCCACGATGCTGATGTTCACCTGGGCGTTGGGCTGTGCCTGAAGTCCCCCACCATCTTGCGCAGAGATCACCAGCTGCACCAGGGTGTTGGCTTTGCCACTCAGGGACCATGAGAGGGAGATGACACCTAGGGAAGAAAGCAGCTCAGAGGCACTATGCCCACACCCCTGCCTGTCATCTGGCACGAAGGGAACAGGATGAATCACAGGCTTTGAAAGAGAGACCTAGATGGGTAGCAAATAATACGTATTGCAGTGGTGAGTTCGCCATGGAAGAGCTGGAGTGAAGAAGAGGAACCCTCCTGGGAAAGCCTCCCCATATCCTCCTTTTTCAACCTCCAGTTTAGCCCTGAGCTAAGCAGTGGTAAGTGCTGATGGAAACGAGCCGGGTCTCGGGAGAGAGAACAGAGGGAACAAGGCTTCCAACATGGGGCACAGGGTGAGGGTCACAACAAAGGGGGTGGGATCTGGACAGTGCAGAGGCTTTTGGAGGAGATGAAGAACTGCATCAACAGATCCTGCGAAGGATGGCTGGTAGGCCTGTCTCATCCCAGCCACATTCTGGGAACTTGAGGACCAGTGTGGAGAGACCTCACTGCCTGTCCTGAGCACAGGACACCTTCCCAGCCTTCTGAGAGCCCCTGGCACCACTGCCCATGCCCTCACCTCCCCAACAGAAACTGCTCTGGCTTTGGTGGCCAAAGCATGGCAGAGCAGAAGCAGCCAGTGAAAAAGGTGGGTCTGAGCACGACAGGGAGTTAAACAGGGACAAGGACCTATAGGGAAGGAGACTGAGAAGGGAGAAGAGGGAGATGGGCTGGGAAAAGAAATTAAGGAGGCTACAGCCTGAGGTGGCAAAGAAAGTTGCATGCAGGAGGAAGGGTGCAGGGAATCAGGGATGGGGAATGAGGGAGAGGGAGGAAGACAGGACAAACAAAGAACAAAGCAGGGAGCAGAACCAAGAGGTCAGGGACTGAGCCTGGGACGGGGCTGCCAGAGGCTCAGGAAGGTGCGGTGGAGAGAGGAACAAGCATATTCCAGAGGCTGACAGCACTGCTGAGATGGCCAAGCAGTGACCCTCAGGCTGGTTTTACACCAGCCCGCACCCACCACTCCGACTGCTGCCTGCACCGTCTGCTCCCTGAGCTTCCTCTCACCTGTGTCCTTGTTGAGGGAGAAGAGTGGGGGCGAGTTGCCCAGGACGATGCGGTAGGTCACCTTCCCGTTCAGCCCCTCGTCCTTGTCGTGGGCAGTGACGCGCAGCACGGCCGTGCCCGGCATGCTCTGCGTGCTGATGCTGGCAGCGTACTCCAGCGGGTAGAACACCGGACGGTTGTCATTTATGTCCTCCAGGAAAACCTTCACATACACCATGGAGTTCAGGCCACCCTGTGGAAGGACCAGAGCAGAGAGGATGTAAAGAGCAGGGACAACGGTCCCCTGCGCGGCGCTGCGTCGGGAACACGACACCCCGCGGCCTCCCCAGCGCTCACCCCGTCGACGGCAGTGATGGTGAAGTCGTAGGCAGCGGTGCCTTCGTCGCGGTCCAGAGGCTGCACCGTGCACAGCTGCCCCGTGTGCTTGTCGACACTGAACTGCGTGGGGACAACGCTGCCGATGCCAGAACCAATGGAGTAGGAGAGAGAGCCGAACGTGCCGCTGTCGGCGTCCGTGGCCGTCACCTGGATGAGGGGCGGCACTACCTGAGCAGGGCCAGCAGCACAGAGAGCCCCAGTCAGACCCACCACCACCCCCACGGCCCAGTGCTGCCCTCTGCTCTGTGGCCCACCACTGCCGCAGAGCCCTCGAAGCTGACCACGATGAAGCAGATGGACAGTCACCGCCTCAACCCTGTGATCCTTGTCCCAGACAAGGCACTGCTCCCCTCTGCCATCCTCCCTGTGACAGGCCAGGGCCTCCCAGGGGCTTGCCGGCTGCAACCCACCACCACCCCCACGGCCCAGTGCTGCCCTCTGCTCTGTGGCCCACCACTGCCGCAGAGCCCTCGAAGCTGACCACGATGAAGCAGATGGACAGTCACCGCCTCAACCCTGTGATCCTTGTCCCAGACAAGGCACTGCTCCCCTCTGCCATCCTCCCTGTGACAGGCCAGGGCCTCCCAGGGGCTTGCCGGCTGCAGGCGCGGGAGCGCTGCCCCACGTCTTCTATCTACGGCACTGCCACGGGTTCCTGGATTTCAAGTGACATCTCCCTTCTTGCACCCCTGGGGCAACATTCATGACACGGGTCAAGAGACTGGCCTCAGCAAAGGAAAAGGCCCCCATGGAGGAGGGTGCAGAAAGGCCAAGCCTCCCACAGATGCAGAGGATCTAGCAGCCAAGCATCTCCATGGCACCCAGCTCGATGGGCCAGGCAGGGGCAACCTGCGCTTCTGCAGCCCCTGCCCCTGGTCCTCTGCTCCTGCTTTTCTGCAAAGATGCTTAAGACAGGAACAAAACCAGCCCTCTCTTCACCACGACCCCAGCTACGTCCCGCTCTCAGAGCTCTGTGCCCGGGAGCCCCAGGCTCCGCAGAGGACGATGGAGGGTGGCATTGCCCTGTGGCCGCCAGGGCCACCGGAGCCTGGGCACGGAAACCGCATCAGCGGTTACAGACACGGCATCAGGGTTAAAACTGCTCCAGCTCCTCCTTGGGCTCTTGCAGTGCTCAGGTCAGCAGAAAACAGCTCCTGACCCCAGCACCACTGCCCACAGCTCGTCCACCAGCTGGGAGCTCCGCACAGAGAACAAAGCCAGCGGACGGAGCCAGGAGGGAGGCAGCTGGGCCAGGCCCGTCGAGCCCTCGCCAGCCACAGCTCCTCCCAGCAGCAGCGCTGGGGCCTCGGCTCCCGTGAGCGAGGAGCACAGGAACGCTGCACGCGCGCCAAGGAAAGGGCCCAGCTGGGGGCTGCGAACACGCTTTCCTCCGGGCAGGGCCCCCAACCTGAACCATGCACCCCATCAGTGGTCAGAGACGGGGGGACAACAGGAGTGAGTGCAGAGCACGGCAGGGCCATGGCAGAAGAAATCGGTCAGCTAGTAGTGGGACCTGGCCCCCCAGACCATATGCTCTGCACCCCAGGGCAGAAGGCAGCACCTGAGATATCCCCATGCCATCTCTCTTGACCAGCAAGCACCTGAGATAGCTCTGTGCCAGTTGTCCTGACCAGGGACCCACAGCTCTAGGGCAGAGAGGCACCTCCGGCACACCCTCACCAGCTCTCCTGCCCTGCTGCTCATGGTTGAAGGGGATGCCTGAGGGAAGAAGCTGAGCATACACCTACACTGAGCAAAATGCTCCACACACAGCTTTTGCTCTCCAAGCCTGCAGCAGCTGCCAGGAGAAGCTCCCTGAAACAGGATCTCCCTTGCCTGCCCCAGCTGTAGAGCACTCGGAGCCACCGGTGCCATGATGGCAGCCAGCCAGAAATCACCTTGGGAAACTGGACCCACCTGCCTCCCCCAAGTTCAGCATCTTCCTCATCCTGCCCCAACTCCCTTTGCTGTGGAGCTGCTGATGTGAGAGTATAAGTGGGACCTCACTGACACTGCTGAAGCCCCTGTTCAGGGTGTCCATATTCTGGCTTCCTGTTGGGCATTAGAGTGGGGTGACAGCCCTGCACCAGTACACTCAAGGTGTGTGCCATGTCAGCTTCTAGCTGGCAGTGTGCTCTGTCACGCAGGTGGCAACACACCTCAAACTGGTGACTGGCACAGGTATTCTGTGGCCAATTAATAACTTCTTTCCTTCAAAACGAACGGCTTCTCCCTCTGGAAGTGCTCTAAGATGCACGTCAGCTGCTTTAGTACACTGTGCAGCATCAAGCTGGAGCCCCCAACCCAAGACAGACGTGGACCTGTTGGAGCAGGTCCAGAGGAGGCCATGAAGATGATGTGAGGGCTAGAACCCCTCTGCTGTAAGGACAGGCTGAGAGAGCTGGAGTTGCTCAGCCTGGAGAAAAGAAGGCTCCAGGGAGACCTTATTGTAGCCTTCCAGTATCTGAAAGGGGCCTACAAGAAAGCTGGGGAGGGACTTTTTACAAGGGCATGTAGTGACAGGATGAGGGGTAATGACTTCAAACTGGAAGAGGAGAGATTTAGAGTAGATGTAAGGAAGAAGTTCTTCACTGAGAGGGTGGTAAGACACTGGAAAAAGTTACCCAGGGAACTTGCGGGTGCTCCATCACTGGAGGTGTTCAAGACCAGGTTGGATGGGGCTTTGCACATCATCTAGTGGTCAATACCTGCAGGGGAAGCTATGTGAAGTCCAGCTTTCTGCCACAGGAGCTGGGTCAGGCAACAGGAGAGAACCAGATAAGCTCTCACTACCAAGCTGTACAGCATCATCCCCCTGGCACCCAGAGCCACCTCCTGGCATGACTGCCCCATGGAGCCAGCAGCCTGGCATCAGATCCAAACCTGGCTGTAGAGCAAGGACAAGGCATCCTCAGAAAAGTTGTCTGTTCACGTGTCCAGCCTTCCACCTCCTCATCCTGTTGTGGGACTGTCTGGACCAACAGTTCAACACAATTCTTTACAATGAGGGTGGTGAGCCCCTGGCCCAGGCTGCCCCGAGAGGTGGTCGCTGCCCCATCCCTGGAACCATTCCAGGGGAGGTTGGCCAGGGCTCTGAGCAACCTGCTCTAGTTGCAGATGTCCCTGCTCCCTGCAGGGGGGCTGGACTCAATGACCTTTAAAGGTACCTTCCAACCCAACCCATTCCATGATTCTGTGCTTCTGTGTACACAGTAGAAAGCCCACACACGTTCCAAGAGAGGTCACGTCATTGCTCCACCAGCACTGGTGCAACCGCTGCTGGGGACTTGCGTCTAGTCCTTGTCTCACCTGGAGGGGTCATGGTGAACTAGAGCCTAGAGAAAGGTCACAGGAACCACAGAATACCTGAACCATAGAATGTTTTGGATTAGCTCAGCATGGAGTGGTTGGACCATCTGCCTGGGGAGGGGGGCTGTGGCCGTCACACCCCCAGCCCTGGTCTGCTGCGCACAGGTTGGCAATGCCTGCAGACCCCCGGTGTCCTGCCTGCGTGTCCATGGGACAGGGCTGGCCACCAGCCTGCGGCCAGCCCAGGCTCAGCAGAGCCCAACACAAGCCCCGGCAGTGGTGCCAAGCAGCTGTTGTGGCTGCAGATGCCCCTGCTCACTGCAGCAGGGTTGGACTCAATGACTGGGGTGATGTCCTGGGGCCCGCTCTGAGGGGCTGCCAGGTTTGGTCAGCCACCAGCTCTGGCCGACACCTCGGTCTGGCTGCTGTGCCAGGCTGGGACTCTCGGCTGCAGGCGCAGAGCACACACAGCCCAGGACACAGGGCTCGTTTTTAGCTATGAGGATAATTAACAGCTAAAACAGCCCATCAAGGCTCGTGGGGAATTCACTCCTCCTGCAAATTTTTAAACCAAGTCTGGGTATTTTTCTAGGAACGTTGCTAACACAGGGCAGCCCCAGGTTCTGTATTTAGCACTCACCCTAAATCTTGGATCAACAGCTGGTTTTGCTGCAGCTTACTCATGAGGCTCCTGATGTTTGCTGAGAAGTAATAGGGCAATGAGGTCAAGCTGCCTATGGGACAGCCTGGGACACGTGCTGCCTGAATATGTGGGAGCGGGGTCAGAGCACTGAGCCTTAGTGGAGCCCCTACAGCACCCTCACGGCTGACTTCTCTGAATGCTCTGCAGGGCCAAGGATGGATGTTCCCAGGAAGAGCTACGTGAGAGGAGGAAGGAGAGACAGAAAGGGCTGCAGTCAGGAACAAGACACCTGCGTGAGCTTTCAGAGCCAGCACGCAGATCCGAGATGTGGGGTCCCCTCGTCGGCACAGGACACCTGCACGAGCTCGCAGGATCCCCGTGCAGACACCAGGCACAACGTCAGAGACAAAGCGCACGCTGGGTTCCTGCCCAGGACTACAGCACGTGCAGCTGCGAGCCCATGGGCCAAGAACAGAAGCATCCACGAAGTGCAGAGGCTGGGAGACTCCCCGCTTTGGGTGAAAATGTTCCATGCAGTGTCGTCGGACAGCTGTGGAGCTGGAGCCCAGCACTCCTTCCCTATGTTGGGACTCCAGAGGGTGCTCCAGGGAGTGTGGTGACCCTGGAGCACAGGCATCAAGAGTCCAGATGTTCTCATTCACAGACCCTGCCAGATCAGCAGGGAGAAGGAAGCCATGGTGAACTGTTTCCATGGTCATTATGTTCTCTGTTGAAGACCTGTCTCTAAACACTGCTGCTATCCTTGAGTCTGATTCTGCCCTTACCATGGAATCATGGAATTGCTTTGATTGGAAAAGACCTTCAAGATCAACAGGCCTAATCATTAACCCAGCACTGCCAGTTCCCCACTGACTCATGTACCTCAGCACCACATCTCCATGGCTTGGAAACCCCTCCAGGGATGGGGACTCCACCACTGCCCTGGGCAGCCTGGCACAGCCCTGGACAACCCACAAAGGCAAGAAATTATACCTGAACGCCAACCTCAACCTCCCCTGGCACAATAATTTGAGGCCATTTCCTCTTGTCCTGTTGCTTGTTCCTTGGGAGGAAAGACCAACACTGGCTCAAACCTCCTGTCAGGCAGCTGTTGGGAGCCAGAAGGTCTCCTCTGAGCCTCCTTTGCTCCAGGTTCAACACCTTCAGGTCCCTCAGCTGCTTCTCACAAGACTTACGATCTAGACCCTTTCTCAGCTTCATTGCCCTTCTCTGGACATGCTCCAGTCCCTCAAGGTCCTTCTTGGAGTGAGAGGCCTAAACCTGAACCTATTCGATGTGCCCTTGTAAAACTAATGGACTGTTGCTCTCAGAAACTGTCTGTTGGTACTGGTGGGTTGACCAAACAACCCCTCCCCTGCCTGGATAAACCAGCTGCACATCAGGGTGTTCTTCATCCTGTAGCTCTCCTGTTCTACCCTGCGGGACCCCATTCTCCAATGGGAAGTCCTTTTCCACTAGGAGATAATGGCAGCATAAATGCATCCTGCTGTTGCATATGGGATGCATGTGATAGCGATCACCTTCTCAGCCTTGAAGCGAGGGAGACTGAGACTCGGGGTCCAGCAGAGCACCCTTGAGGCAGCCCGGGCTTCTGAGCAGCACGGGCCCAGCGCTCCTGCCTGGCTTTCAGCCCTGTTGAGATCTGCTTGGCCGCAAGCGTGGCACTTCTCTGGAACCTGCTGCAGCCGTGCGCCTCACGTGGAGCCCTGCTCTCCCTCCACGCCTTGTCCTCTCACCCGGCCTGCAGCGAGCTCCCGGGACAGACCAGCCTCCACACAGCCTCCACAGAGCCTGCCCAGCCCAGGGCAGCACTGCTGTCCCTGGCACTGCACACCGTGCTAGCCATGGCCAGGTCTGGCCTGCAACAGACCACTACATCTTGCCCCTGCCTCACAGCACACTCCACCCCTACCTGCCTCTCGGGTTCCATCATGTCCCAGGCCCCATTCAGATGGTCCCACAGGCACCAGTACTGGTGCTTTTCTCGTCACTCCCAGTGATACCTCACAGAATCACAGAATCGTAGAGTGGCATGGGTTGGAAGGGACCTCTGGAGATTATCCCCTCCAACCCCCTGCTCCAGCAGGTCACCCACAGCAGGGTGCCCGGGATCACATCCAGGTGGGTTTGGAATCTCTCCAGAGCAGGAGACTCCACAGCCTCTCTGGGCAGCCTGCTCCAGGCTCGGCCACCCTCACACCAAAGAAGTTTCTCCTCCTGCTCAGGTGGAACGTCCTGGGTTCCCATTGGTGCCCGTTGCCCCTTGTCCTGTCACTGGGCACCACTGACAAGAGTCTGGCCCCATCTATAAATACATAGATCTTGCTCAACATTGATCAGATCCCCTCTCAACCTTCTCTTCTCCATGCTAAACAGCCCCAGATCTCTCAGCCTTTCCTTGCCACACAGTTGCTCCATTCACCTCCCCGCATTGCCAGCTTCCTACACTGCCCCGTCCAGGACATCCCCTGGGTACATCGTGGTGCCCTGCAGTTCTGTGGTGGCTGTGCCAAGCCAGCACCAGACCACAGGCTGGTGAGCACAACCTGGGCTTGAGGCACTCGGCCTCTCCTCATGTCTGCAGGGCAGCAGGGCCTTGGCCCGCGAGGGGGTGCCAGCAGTGCCCCGGTCAGTGCTGGATGCTCTCCAGCTGCACAGGGTTCAACAAAAATGCAAAACTGTGGAACTCCTCACTCGAAGGCACAGCGGTATGGAATTGTAGCTTCAAAAAGCTGGTACCCACATTCACAGAGAAAAATCTACTGAAGGTTTAAACACAAGGACATCAATGCTGGACCGGGAAATCCCCAAGTTGAAGCTGTCACGGAGGGAGCAGTGCCCAGAGGAAGCCTCTGGATGGTAGACCTGGGTTTCACAAAGAACTTCAGTTTCTCGGGCCAACGAGGCGTGGCACGCAGCTGGATCTGCTGCTCACTAGAAGAGGAAAACTGATTGAGGATGTAGTCACCAGCATAGCCTTGGCTGTCATGACCATGAGGCAGTAGTGTTCAGGTGCCAAAAGGGCGTGAGGAAGGAGGGTAGCAGAGCACAGACCCTGAGCTCCAGGCAAGACTCCAGCTTACACAGGGAACAGGGCAGTGGGAGGGGTCCCAAGGGAGGCAATTCTGAAGGCCAAGGGAGCTCAGGAAAGCTGGCAAGTCTGCAGGACATCAGACTCCAGGACAAGAACAGCCCATCCTAGCACTCGGGAAAGCGAGGAGGCACATCAGCAGACGGCCATGGCTAAGCAAGGACCTTAGGGCTAAGCTGCAACACAACGAGTCAGCATATGGGAGATGGACACAGAGGCAAGAGACAAAGGAGGAATTTATAAACACTGCACAGGCATGTAGGGATGGTCTCAGGAAAGTCATAGACTCATCAAATCATTTTGACTGGAAAAGACCTTTAAAACTATTGAGTCCAACTGTTGCTCCAGCCCTGCCAGGTCCCCACTGACCCGTGTCCCTCAGCACCACATCTCCACGGCTTGGAAACCCCTCCAGGGATGGGAACTCCACCACTGCCCTGGGCAGCCTGGCACAGCCCTGGACAACCCTCAAGTGTAAGAAATTGTTCCTCAGGGACAACCTCAACTTCCCCTGGGGCAACTTGAGGCCCTTTCCTCTTGTCCCATCACTTGTTCCTTGGGAGAAGAGTCTGACGCCCACCTGGCTCCATCTTCCTGTCAGGGAGCTGTGGAGACCCAGAAGGTCTCCCCTGAGCCTCTTTTGCTCCAGGCTCAGCACTCCCAGGTCCCTCAGCTGCTCCTCACCACCCCTGGGCTCTAGACCCTTCCCCAGCAGCTTCGTTGCCCTTCTCTGGCCACGCTCCAGCCCCTCAAGGTCCTTCTGGGAGGGAGGGGCCCAGACCTGATCCCAGGATTCAAGGTGCAGCTATCAAAATTCAAGTGGAGTTGAGACCTATAATGAAAATGAGGGTGCTAAGAGGAGCCCCTAACACTACAATTCTAGTAAAAGGCTGAAAAAGGGCTCCTTTTCTGGGACATTTCTGAATGTGTGGGTGATTTAGTGACAGCAGACACAGATAAGACTGAGACTGTCAAGGCTGCCTTTACCTCAGTCTGCACCAGCAAGGTCTCTCAGGCCTCCATGCTTTTTGAAAGGTTTCAGAGAGCTACCAGTCAGGAATGAAGACTGAGTCAGGATTTCTTCAGTGAACTTGATCCATACAAACCCATGGGACTCAACAGACTGCATCCATGGATGCTGACAGAGAAGGACTTGCAGGGATGCTCTGTCAAACTTGGTGGAGATCACAGGAGATCCCTGTCAACTGTTGGAAAGCAAATATTACACCCCACCTTCAAAAAGGTGAAAAGGATGATCTGAAGATCTACTCTCTTGTCGGCCACACTTTGCTCCCTGGGAGATTCATGGAGTGAGGCCTCCTGGAGCATGTTTTTGGCCACGTGGAGGAGCCTGGGAGGGAGCTGCCAGCACTGACTGTCCTGTTTGCTTTCTGCAATGCAATGATGGGATCTGTGGTTGAAGGGATTACAGCTGTGGATGACAATTGCCTTGACTTCTAGAAGGATTTTGACACCTTCTCCCACAGTCCTTATTGCCAAGGCAGGATGTTACTGTTTGGAGGGCCGGATGAACAGGTAGGTGAAAAACAAGTAGGAGGGTTAGGCTCAGAGGGTGGTGGGTCATGAGCTGTGCTTTGCCTGGAGATGAGTGACAAGTGGAGCACCACAAGGACAAGCTGGGGACCTTTCCTCCTGACCGTCTTTAGCACTGACCCAGTCTGGGTCTCAGTAGGCAGTGCACAGGACCGCAGTAGCCACAGGACCGCCTGGCAGCAAGGAGAGGCCAGCAGCACCCTGGCTCAGGTGAACAGGTGCCCAGCCAGGAGGTCAAGGGCATGGGTTATCCTCTCCTCTGCTCAGCCCTTGCTAGATCACATCAAGATGCCACATCTAGTTTTGGGCTCCCAGTACAGGAAAGACTGTGACAAACTGTGGTGAGTTCAGGGGCAGCCACTGAGTGGGGCTGGAGCTGTAGCACCTGTGAAGAGCTGGTGAGGGGCAGGGGCTTGGTCAGCCTTCAGGAGAAGGCTGTGGACCCATCAGCAAGCTGCCAGCACTGATGGGGAGCTTATCAAGGAAACGGAGCCAGGCTCCTCACAGTGGAAGAGGAGAACAAGAGACCACAGGCATCACTTGAAATGAGAACTTCAGGCTGCATACAGGTGAATGTTTTTCCCTGTGAGGACAATCCAGTACCAGAGCAGGCTGCCTAGAGAGGCTGTGCAGCCTCCATCCTTGGCAGTTTTCAAGACGCTACTGGATGAGGCTGTGAGCAGCCTGGTCTGACCCCACCACCCCCCTTGCTTTGAACAGGAGTGGACAGCGAGACCTCCCAAGATCTCTCCAGTCTGAATCATTCTGTGACTCAGTGATCCAGCTGTCGCACCCTTTCCCCAGCACAGGCTGTTGGACACCAGCTAAGCTGCTGACTCTGCTGTGCAGAGCTTTGCTCTTGGGCTCTTCGTCCAGCACTGGCAGTAGTCCTGTGCTACATGGGCACTGATCTCTTGATCTTGAGCATTGTGGGAGTCCCTATCTCAGGACTCACAACTGTTGCACACCCAGCGGCGGCCCTAGATTTGCTACAACAAATCCCAGCACAGTAGGGGGTTGGAAGGGACCTCTGGAAATCATCTCATCCAAGCCCCCTGCTCCAACAGGTCACCCACAGCAGGGTGCCCAGGGTCACATCCAGGTGGGTTTGGGATCTCTCCAGGGAAGGAGCCTCCGCAGCCTCTCTGGGCAGCCTGCTCCAGGCTCGGCCACCCTCACAGGAAGGAAATTTTTCCTCCCATATGCACTAGGGGAGGGAGAAAGGCATCAACCAACCCCATTCCCAAGGGCCACGAGACATCCACT
This sequence comes from Merops nubicus, assembly GCF_000691845.1. Taxonomy (NCBI): domain Eukaryota; kingdom Metazoa; phylum Chordata; class Aves; order Coraciiformes; family Meropidae; genus Merops; species Merops nubicus. The sequence goes on from NW_008623761.1 coordinate 19,309, forward strand.
GTATCTGGCCTGGCAGAAGTTTGCAGCAAGGCACACGAGAGCACTGGTCAGCAGGGTCCTGGCCAGTTCATCAGTTAATGCTTCTGTCTCAGTTCATACCGGAGTCCTAACAAGAAGAGCTGGAAATTTTAAGGTTATTTGGGAACAGGTCAAATGCTGGTTTTTGCTTTTTCCTCCTTACTTCAGACCAAGGAAATAAGAAAATATGAGAGAACAAGTGACACTGTTCCACCACAATGCAAGGGCTGGGCTGAGGAGGAAAACCTGAAGGAATGAAGACTTGGGTTGCTAAACAAGTGGGGCAATAGGAGGAAGAGGCAGGGGAAGGCCAGGAGGATTTGCCGCTTCGGTATGAGGGGACAACCTGCACCAGTGGCCATCATCCTGCTGCTGCTGGAGGACATAGACAATCTGGAGATCAGGGGCTGGAGTCCGATTCCGCATCCATGGAGGAAAAACTGGATTTCCCTGCAGGGTCTGGAGACACGGTGGTGAGCCCAGGCAGTCGTCCCCCAGCGCTGCAGCCGTGCCCCGGAGCAGGACGGGGAGAGGGACAGAGCCCCCAAGTGCTGAGAGCTGCAGAGCGGGCAGCGGGCCCTTGGACAGCCCCAGCAGGACGGGCTGTACTGAGCAGCCTCTCCACGTCTGCAGAAGTTGTTTGTGACCACTGTGAAAAGCCGAGCATGTTCTCAAGTCTATCTGCCTGGCAAACAGTGAATATTTGGAGATGTGATTGGCCAGATACTGTAAACCCAGAATTAGGACTATCCTGACAGTCATGGGAACACTCATGTGCAACAGGCGTGCTGTGGGAGAAACGTGCTCACCGAAAAACACAGAGAAATGCAAAATGTTAGAATAAAACAGGTACAGTTTTGCACAATTGCCATCTGTGTGCCAGGGAGGACAACTGAGAAAGGCCTAATGGGTGAGAGGCAAAGGAAGAAAGGATAGGAATGTGAAAGGAACTGCACGGTGTGGTGGTAGCACAAGACTGGGACATGCTGCTCTTGGTTCTGTGTTAAAAATCATAAATCATAGAATGGTTTGGGTGGGAAGGGACAAGGTCATTAAGTCCAAACCCCCTGCAGTCAGCAGGGACATCTGCAACTAGATGAGGCTGCTGATGTCAAGTCAGGAAAAGTGACATACAAAATAGATTATTCCTTGCTATAATGGATGCAAATGAGATGGCATCTGCCCCTTGGGACCCAAGAACGTGATAAGGAACCCAGGGATGAACCTGACGCTGTGTTCTGAAGACTCTTTTTTGCCAGGTGTAGAAGATGCCACTACCATGGAGGGGCTCAGTAAATACACCTGGGGCATTTTCTGCTGAAATTTCCACCTGATCACTGTAATTACATGAAAACAAAGCTGTCTGTGTTCAGCTCCCAGCTGGGTTTGAATCTGGCCAGGGATGTCAATGGGCTTAGGTGACAAAAGGGAGCTAGGGAAAATGTAGGCCCCCTGCTGAACATCTGTCAGTCCTTCAGGAATCCCAGGTCCCAGAGACTGAGGTGAAGGCTGGAGCAAGGAAGAAGTACCCTTGGCTGAAGAGGCTCACGTCAGTGAATTCTACAGACCAGTCAGCCTCACCTTGATCCCTGGGAAGGTATTGGAGCAGCTAGTACTGGAAACCATTTCTCTGCACATGAAGGATAAGAAAACTATCATGAGCAGTCAGCACAACTTCATGCAAGAAGTCATGCTTGACCAGCTTGATAAATGCCTGGCCTGGTAGATGACGGGAAAGCACTAGATATTGTCCACCTGGACTTCAGGAAGGCCTTTGTCACTGTCTTCGCTAAGATCCTCATAAACAAACTGCTGATGAATGGGCTGGATGAGCCGACAGTGAGGTGGGTTGAAACCTGGCTGAACAGCTTGGCCCAGAGCATGGTGATCAATGGCACAAGGTCTACTTGGAGGCCCGTAGCTAGCAATGTACCCTAGGGGGTCAATCCTCATTAATGAGCTGGATGATGGGGCTGTGTACACTCTCAGCACGTTTGCTGATGACACCAAATTGGAAGGAGTGTCTGATACAATAGAGAAGCTGTGCTGCCATCTAGAATGATGTTGACAGGCTGGAGAATTGTGTCAACAGGAACCTCATGAAGTTCAACAAGGGGAAGTGCAAGTCCTGCATCTTAGGAGGTACAACCCTGGACAAGAACATATGCTGGGGGCCACCCAGTTGGAAAGCAGCTTGGCAGAAAAGGACATGGAAATCCTGGTGGACACCAAGTTGAAGATGAGACAGCAATGGGCCCTTGCTGCAAAGAAGGCGAACGATGTCTTGGGATGAATCAGGAGAATTGTGGCCAGCAGGTCAAGGAGGGGATCCTACCCCTCTGCTCAGCACTGCTCAGCACTCCAGCTATGGCTGGAGAGCTGTGTCCAGTGCTGGGCTCCCCCGTACAGAAGAGAGATGGACATACTGGAGAGAGCTCAGTGAAGGGCCATGAAAGATGAAGGGACAGAAGCATCTCTCCTATGAGTACAGTCTGGAGAGGAGGAGGACTAAGGGGAGGACTATCCATACATGAGAGAGGACATCAAGAGGACAGAGCCAGGCTCTTTCCAGTGGTGCCCAGTGCTAGAACCAGAGTCAATGGGTACAAACTGGCACACAAGAGATTCCCTCTGAATACTGGGAAACACTTTTCACTGTGAGGGTGACTGAGCACTGGCACAAGGTTGTCCGGCAAGATGATAGAGTCTCTGTGCTTGGAGGTATTGAAAAGTCATTTGGACATGGTCCTGGGCAGCAATGAGGGTTGTACTAGATTATCTCAAGAGGTCCCTTCCAAACTCAACCATTCTGTGATCTCCAGCTGAAGGCCCTCTTGAACTTCTCAGTTCCCCATTCAGCTCCAAACCTTCTGAGAGAGCTGATTTGCTCCACCAGCCCCGCACCACAACCCTGACAGCACCGTGTGGCAGCATCTGCTACCTGCCCCTTCTTCCCTGCAAGCTGGTGAGAAGACTACGCTTGTGTACCCTGCAGCTGGGCAGAACAGCGCCTCATGGGACTGCTGTGGCCAAAGCAGGGAAGTGGATGACAAAGGAAAGCAGCAAGATGGCTCAGGGTTGGGCAGAAAGAAACCAGAGCATCAGTCTTAGGGAGCTATGACTGCTGGAAGGGAAGAAGGGTGAGAGTGCCTCTCCCAGCCTCGGGAGGAATTGGGAGCATAAAGATGAGCCTTGAGGCCTTGTTATTTCACACCCTCCTCCGAGTCCTCCAGAAAGGCAGGAGGCACAAGTGGAGCCAAGGCACCACAGAGCTCTTATGCTTCCCAGAGTCAGGGATGGACAGAGAAAGCACAGCCCCAGCCGGGGGTCCTCAGCTGCATCCTCAGCCTCACACTGGTCCTCAGCTATATGAGCTAAGGCTTCTCCTTTCCACAGACCCATCTAGAGAACAACACCAGAGCCCTTCAAACATGGCCATGCACTACTCTCCCAGCCTTACTGCTGACCTGTGTGCCCCACATACAGTCACAGAATCACACAGAATCTGAGCACAGTGGAGGTTGGAAGGGACCTCTTGAGTTCATCGTGTTCTAACCCCTGCTCCATCAGGTCACCCACAGCAGGGTGCCCAGGATCATGTCCAGGAAGGTTTGGAATCTTTCCAGAGCAGAAGACTCCACAGCCTCTCTGGGCAGCCCGCTCCAGGCTCGGCCACCCTCACATCAAGGAATTTTCTCCTCTTGGTCAGACGGAACCTCCTGGGTTCCAGCTTGTGATCATTGCCCCTTGTCCTGTCGCTGGGCACCACTGACAAGAGTCTATGGTGGTGCAAAGGGCTGGAGTGCTCCTCAGCTGCTTGGGCCCCCCGTCCCCGTGCAGGCAGCAGGCAGGGAGCTCATCTGGAGCCCTGCCCTGGCTGGATCTCTGCTACGCACATGTTACGCTGTGGCTTTGGCAAACATCTGGCTCTGGGCTCCCGCCCCTCCGAGTGACGGCTCTTGGTGGGAGAGGAGGGGAGGCTGGCGCCAGTGTGGTCAGCGATCCCACGCACGGCTCCCTTTGCCTGAGCGTGTGCCAGGCATCCTGCCCTCCCCAGCCCTGGCACAGCTGCTGACCAGCTAAAAGCAGCCAGGGAGTGGCCACGGCTGCTATTTTAGGAGCCG
>NW_008623761.1:23481-25028 GCF_000691845.1 Merops nubicus
GACTCTGGCTCCTGGGCTGCCTCGCAGCTTCTCAGGCCTCAGGGGAGTAAGCGGGGTCAGGGTTTGGCCCCAGAGATTGTCCAGCACGCGTGGCCGAGGCGAGCATCAGACCCCGAGGCTGCAGGGAGCCCATCCGGTGGGAGCCCTCGGCATTGCCGCAGGCACCGTGGGCTACCCCGAGCTACAGGGCAGAGGCAGGGCTCTGGCTGGTGGCCCCAGCTCAGGCATGGACTGGCACAGCCGTACCCAGCAAAGTACAGAGAGCAGGGGCCGCCCGCGGCTTCCAGTGCTGCTCTGGGAGGGTGTAAATCCCTCGGTTTTGAGGAGGAGGGGAAGTGGTTTAGTCACAGACGTTGGCAGGAGGTAGGACCGTGGAGGGCAGTGAGGCTGGGCACAGGCTGCAGGAGCCTGGGGGAGAACCCTACCCTGGAGGAGTCCCAGTGCCTCTGAGCACAGAGCAGAGTATGGCACGGGAAGATGAGGAGCAAGTCTCAGACACAAGCACCCTGGTGTCCTCTTCTCTGGTGGGGCAGTAGGGAGTGAAATGGGGGCTGCAGGGCACTGAGGGCTCCCGGGCACTGGGAGCCCCAGCCCAGCGTGCAGGGCTTTGGAGCTCAGCAGGGCCTCTGCAGAGAACAGTGCTCAGGGGGGGAGGCGTGGGTTGGGCAGCAGCAGTGCTGGGGGGGCAGTGATGGGGTCTGACCACAGCCTTCTGCAGGGCGCCGGTGCCAGAAGGGACTCCAAGCAGGGTGCTGGAGTGGGTTTTGGCTGTGCAGATATCAGGCTTGCAGGAGTGCTCAAAGGTCAGGTCTACACCTCGAGGTGGGACATAGCTGGGCAAGGCGTTAAGGTGAGACTGGGGGTTGGGGCAGCCCAAGATCATAGAATTATAGAATCCTTTAGGTTGGAAAAGGCCTTGCAGATCATCAGGACCAACCATCAACCTAACTCTGCCGAGTCCACTGCTAAACCATGCTCCTGAGTACCATATCTACGCATCTTCTAAAGACATCCAGGGATGGTGATTCAACCACTGCCCTCAACAGCCTGTTCCAGGGTTTGACAATAGTTTCAGTGAAGAAGGGTTATGAAGAGATGGAGAAGGAAGAGGCTGGAGTGTCCTGAGGGCCATGCAGGTGAGAGCTGCCCTGGGTGGTCCCTGGTGGGAGCAAGTAACAGCAGCTGGCAGCAAACAAGGGATGTGGAGACAAGAGGGCCATAGTGGTGGGCTGTGGGACAAGGAAGGACACGCTGGTGGGCTGGGGGACAAGGGAGTATGTTCTGGTAGGCTGCGGCTTGGGAAAGGAGATGCAAGGGCTGGCACCTCGGAGGGCAGTGGCCCCAGGTGTGGGGCTGTGGGCAGACATGGAGGGGTGAGGTGTGAGCAAGGGCTGTGGGAGGAAGAGGAGTTACGAGGGGCTTGGGGTTGAAGCAGAGGTGAGGGAAGAGGGGCAGCTGTGAGGGGGCTGGGGATTGGCGTGGAGGAAGGAGGGAGCTGTGTGAGGGGGCTGGAGGAGGAGCAGAGCACAAGGAGGGGGGAAAGGAGC